>NC_058089.1:106776020-107076020 GCF_014858855.1 Bufo gargarizans
TATTTAGTGTCCGTCAAGCACATTTTTTGTTCTGGGTTGAAGTACAATTCCCAATTTAGCAATTTCATAATTTAGTGGTTTCTGCTATATCAGAGCTATTTGAAATCTATCCCAAAAAGGGTATATATTGAAGGTGCACATAGGGTCATTCAGAATAACTTCACACACACCCGCTACTGTGTATTTCCAAGTCTAATTCTGTCACTAAACCATACCGTGCACCAGCGCCTAAAACTAGCCTCAAATTTAAATCCCTCTAAATCTCTCGGTACCGTTGTACTGTTGTAGCTGGGAAAGTTATTTAGTGCCCGTCAAAGCACTTTTTTGTTCTGGGTTGAAGTACAATTCCCAATTTAGCAATTTCATAATTTAGTGGTTCCTGCTATATCAGAGCTATTGAAATCTATCCCAAAAAGGGTATATAATATTGAAGGTGCACATAGGGTCATTCAGAATAACTTCACACACACCCGCTACTGTGTATTTCCAAGTCTAATTCTGTCACTAAATCCATACCGGTGACCCAGCGCCTAAATACTAGGCCTCAAATTTAATTCCCTCTAAATCTCTCGTTACCCACCGCTGTACTGTTGTTGCTGGGCAAGATATTTAGTGTCCGTCAAAGCACATTTTTTGTTCTGGGTTGAAGTACAATTCCCAATTTAGCAATTTCATAATTTAGTGGTTTCTGCTATATCAGAGCTATTTGAAATCTATCCCAAAAAGGGTATATAATATTGAAGGTGCACATAGGGTCATTCAGAATACTTCACACACACCCGCTACTGTGTATTTCCAAGTCTAATTCTGTCACTAAACCCATACCTGTCACCCAGCGCCTAAATACTAGGCCTCAATTAAATCCCTCTAAATCTCTCGTTACGTTGTCCTGTTGTAGCTGGGAAAGTTATTAGTGCCCGTCAAAGCACATTTTTTGTTCTGGGTTGAAGTACAATTCCCAATTTAGCAATTTCATAATTTAGTGGTTCCTGCTATATCAGAGCTATTTGAAATCTATCCCAAAAGGGTATATAATATTGAAGGTGCACATAGGGTCATTCAGAATAACTTCACACCACCCGCTTACTGTGTATTTCCAAGTCTAATTCTGTCACTAAATCCATACCGGTGACCCAGCGCCTAAATACTAGGCCTCAAATTTAATTCCCTCTAAATCTCTCGTTACCCACCGCTTGTACTGTTGTTGCTGGGCAAGATATTTAGTGTCCGTCAAAGCACATTTTTTGTTCTGGGTTGAAGTACAATTCCCAATTTAGCAATTTCATAATTTAGTGGTTTCTGCTATATCAGAGCTATTTGAAATCTATCCCTAAAAGGGTATATAATATTGAAGGTGCACATAGGGTCATTCAGAATAACTTCACACACACCCGCTACTGTGTATTTCCAAGTCTAATTCTGTCACTAAACCCATACCTGTCACCCAGCGCCTAAATACTAGGCCTCAAATTTAAATCCCTCTAAATCTCTCGTTACCGTTGTCCTGTTGTAGCTGGGAAAGTTATTTAGTGCCGTCAAAGCACATTTTTTGTTCTGGGTTGAAGTACAATTCCCAATTTAGCAATTTCATAATTTAGTGGTTCCTGCTATATCAGAGCTATTTGAAATCTATCCCAAAAAGGGTATATAATATTGAAGGTGCACATAGGGTCATTCAGAATAACTTCACACACCACGCTTACTGTGTATTTCCAAGTCTAATTCTGTCACTAAATCCATACCGGTGACCCAGCGCCCTAAATACTAGGCCTCAAAATTTAATTCCCTCTAAATCCTCTCGTTACCCACCGGTGTACTGTTGTTGCTGGGCAAGATATTTAGTGTCCGTCAAAGCACATTTTTTGTTCTGGGTTGAAGTACAATTCCCAATTTAGCAATTTCATAATTTAGTGGTTTCTGCTATATCAGAGCTATTTGAAATCTATCCCTAAAAGGGTATATAATATTGAAGGTGCACATAGGGTCATTCAGAATAACTTCACACACACCCGCTACTGTGTATTTCCAAGTCTAATTCTGTCACTAACCCATACCTGGTCACCCAGCGCCTAAATACTAGGCCCTCAAATTTAAATCCCTCTAAATCTCTCGTTACCGTTGTCCTGTTGTAGCTGGGAAAGTTATTTAGTGCCCGTCAAAGCACATTTTTTGTTCTGGGTTGAAGTACAATTCCCAATTTAGCAATTTCATAATTTAGTGGTTCCTGCTATATCAGAGCTATTTGAAATCTATCCCAAAAAGGGTATATAATATGAAGGTGCACATAGGGTCATTCAGAAATAACTTCACACACACCCGCTACTGTGTATTTCCAAGTCTAATTCTGTCACTAAATCCATACCGGTGACCCAGCGCCTAAATACTAGGCCTCAAATTTAATTCCCTCTAAATCTCTCGTTACCCACCGCTGTACTGTTGTTGCTGGGCAAGATATTTAGTGTCCGTCAAAGCACATTTTTTGTTCTGGGTTGAAGTACAATTCCCAATTTAGCAATTTCATAATTTAGTGGTTTTCTGCTATATCAGAGCTATTTGAAATCTATCCCTAAAAAGGGTATATAATATTGAAGGTGCACATAGGGTCATTCAGAATAACTTCACACACACCCGCTACTGTGTATTTCCAAGTCTAATTCTGTCACTAAACCCATACCTGTCACCCAGCGCCTAAATACTAGGCCTCAAATTTAAGATCCCTCTAAATCTCTCGTTAACCCGTTGTCCTGTTGTAGCTGGGAAAGTTATTTAGTGCCCGTCAAAGCACATTTTTTGTTCTGGGTTGAATACAATTCCCAATTTAGCAATTCATAATTTAGGTGGTTCCGTGCTATATCAGAGCTATTTGAAATCTATCCCAAAAAGGGTATATAATATTGAAGGTGCACATAGGGTTCATATCAGAATAACTTCACACACACACGCTTCTGTGCATTTCCAAGTCTAATTCTGTCACTAAATCCATACCGGTCACCCAGCGCCTAAATACTAGGCCTCAAATTTATATCCCGCTGAATTTGAATACAATACATTGGGCCAAATAATATATGTTGTTGTGGTGAACCATAACAATGAGAAAAACATCTAGTAAGGGACGCGGACGTGGACATGGTCGTGGTGGTGTTAGTGGACCCTCTGGTGCTGGGAGAGGACGTGGCCGTTCTGCCACATCCACACGTCCTAGTGTACCAACTACCTCAGGTCCCAGTAGCCGCCAGAATTTACAGCGATATATGGTGGGGCCCAATGCCGTTCTAAGGATGGTAAGGCCTGAGCAGGTACAGGCATTAGTCAATTGGGTGGCCGACAGTGGATCCAGCACGTTCACATTATCTCCCACCCAGTCTTCTGCAGAAAGCGCACAGATGGCGCCTGAAAACCAACCCCATCAGTCTGTCACATCACCCCCATGCATACCAGGGAAACTGTCTCAGCCTCAAGTTATGCAGCAGTCTCTTATGCTGTTTGAAGACTCCGCTGGCAGGGTTTCCCAAGGGCATCCACCTAGCCCTTCCCCAGCGGTGAAAGACATAGAATGCACTGACGCACAACCACTTATGTTTCCTGATGATGAGGACATGGGAATACCACCTCAGCATGTCTCTGATGATGACGAAACACAGGTGCCAACTGCTGCGTCTTTCTGCAGTGTGCAGACTGAACAGGAGGTCAGGGATCAAGACTGGGTGGAAGACGATGCAGGGGACGATGAGGTCCTAGACCCCACATGGAATGAAGGTCGTGCCACTGACTTTCACAGTTCGGAGGAAGAGGCAGTGGTGAGACCGAGCCAACAGCGTAGCAAAAGAGGGAGCAGTGGGCAAAAGCAGAACACCCGCCGCCAAGAGACTCCGCCTGCTACTGACCGCCGCCATCTGGGACCGAGCACCCCAAAGGCAGCTTCAAGGAGTTCCCTGGCATGGCACTTCTTCAAACAATGTGCTGACGACAAGACCCGAGTGGTTTGCACGCTGTGCCATCAGAGCCTGAAGCGAGGCATTAACGTTCTGAACCTGAGCACAACCTGCATGACCAGGCACCTGCATGCAAAGCATGAACTGCAGTGGAGTAAACACCTTAAAACCAAGGAAGTCACTCAGGCTCCCCCTGCTACCTCTTCTGCTGCTGCCGCCTCGGCCTATTCTGCTGCTGCCGCCTCGGCCTCTTCCTCCGCCTCTGGAGGAACGTTGGCACCTGCCGCCCAGCAAACAGGGGATGTACCACCAACACCACCACCACCACCACCTCCGTCACCAAGCGTCTCAACCATGTCACACGCCAGCGTTCAGCTCTCCATCTCACAAACATTTGATAGAAAGCGTAAATTCCCACCTAGCCACCCTCGATCCCTGGCCCTGAATGCCAGCATTTCTAAACTACTGGCCTATGAAATGCTGTCATTTAGGCTGGTGGACACAGACAGCTTCAAACAGCTCATGTCGCTTGCTGTCCCACAGTATGTTGTTCCCAGCCGGCACTACTTCTCCAAGAGAGCCGTGCCTTCCCTGCACAACCAAGTATCCCATAAAATCAAGTGTGCACTGCGCAACGCCATCTGTAGCAAGGTCCACCTAACCACAGATACGTGGACCAGTAAGCACGGCCAGGGACGCTATATCTCCCTAACTGCACACTGGGTAAATGTAGTGGCAGCTGGGCCCCAGGCGGAGAGCTGTTTGGCGCACGTCCTTCCGCCGCCAAGGATCGCAGGGCAACATTCTTTGCCTCCTGTTGCCACCTCCTCCTTCTCGGCTTCCTCCTCCTCTTCTTCCACCTGCTCATCCAGTCAGCCACACACCTTCACCACCAACTTCAGCACAGCCCGGGGTAAACGTCAGCAGGCCATTCTGAAACTCATATGTTTGGGGACAGGCCCCACACCGCACAGGAGTTGTGGCGGGGTATAGAACAACAGACCGACGAGTGGTTGCTGCCGGTGAGCCTCAAGCCCGGCCTGGTGGTGTGTGATAATGGGCGAAATCTCGTTGCAGCTCTGGGACTAGCCAATTTGACGCACATCCCTTGCTTGGCGCATGTGCTGAATTTGGTGGTGCAGAAGTTCATTCACAACTACCCCGACATGTCAGAGCTGCTGCATAAAGTGCGGGCCGTCTGTTCGCGCTTCCGGCGTTCACATCCTGCTGCTGCTCGCCTGTCTGCGCTACAGCGTAACTTCGGCCTTCCCGCTCACCGCCTCATATGCGACGTGCCCACCAGGTGGAACTCCACCTTGCACATGCTGGACAGACTGTGCGAGCAGCAGCAGGCCATAGTGGAGTTTCAGCTGCAGCACGCACGGGTCAGTCGCACTACAGAACAGCACCACTTCACCACCAATGACTGGGCCTCCATGCGAGACCTGTGTGCCCTGTTGCGCTGTTTCGAGTACTCCACCAACATGGCCAGTGGCGATGACGCCGTTATCAGCGTTACAATACCACTTCTATGTCTCCTTGAGAAAACACTTAGGGCGATGATGGAAGAGGAGGTGGCCCAGGAGGAGGAGGAGGAGGAGGAGGAAGAGGGGTCATTTTTAGCACTTTCAGGCCAGTCTCTTCGAAGTGACTCAGAGGGAGGTTTTTGGCAACAGCAGAGGCCAGGTACAAATGTGGCCAGCCAGGGCCCACTACTGGAGGACGAGGAGGACGAGGATGAGGAGGAGGTGGAGGAGGATGAGGATGAAGCATGGTCACAGCGGGGTGGCACCCAACGCAGCTCGGGTCCATCACTGGTGCGTGGCTGGGGGGAAAGGCAGGACGATGACGATACGCCTCCCACAGAGGACAGCTTGTCCTTATCCCTGGGCAGCCTGGCACACATGAGCGACTACATGCTGCAGTGCCTGCGCAACGACAGCAGAGTTGCCCACATTTTAACCTGTGCGGACTACTGGGTTGCCACCCTGCTGGATCCACGCTACAAAGACAATGTGCCCACCTTACTTCCTGCACTGGAGCGTGATAGGAAGATGCGCGAGTACAAGCGCACGTTGGTAGACACGCTACTGAGAGCATTCCCAAATGTCACAGGGGAACAAGTGGAAGCCCAAGGCCAAGGCAGAGGAGGAGCAAGAGGTCGCCAAGGCAGCTGTGTCACGGCCAGCTCCTCTGAGGGCAGGGTTAGCATGGCAGAGATGTGGAAAACTTTTGTCAACACGCCACAGCTAACTGCACCACCACCTGATACGCAACGTGTTAGCAGGAGGCAACATTTCACTAACATGGTGGAACAGTACGTGTGCACACCCCTCCACGTACTGACTGATGGTTCGGCCCCATTCAACTTCTGGGTCTCTAAATTGTCCACGTGGCCAGAGCTAGCCTTTTATGCCTTGGAGGTGCTGGCCTGCCCGGCAGCCAGCGTTTTGTCTGAACGTGTATTCAGCACGGCAGGGGGCGTCATTACAGACAAACGCAGCCGCCTGTCTACAGCCAATGTGGACAAGCTGACGTTCATAAAAATGAACCAGGCATGGATCCCACAGGACCTGTCCGTCCCTTGTCCAGATTAGACATTAACTACCTCCCCATAACCATATATTATTGGACTCCAGGGCACTTCCTCATTCAATCCTATTTTTATTTTCATTTTACCATTATATTGCGAGGCTACCCAAAGTTGAATGAACCTCTCCTCTGCCTGTGTGCTAGGCCTAAATATATGCCAATGGACTGTTGCAGTGGTGGGTGACGTGAAGCCTCATTCTCTGCTATGACATGCAGACTGATTCTCTGCTGACATGAAGCCAGATCCTCTGTTACGGGAGCTCTCTCCTCTGCCTGGGTGCTGGGCCTAAATTTATGACAATTGACTGTTGCAGTGGTGGGTGACGTGAAGCCTGATTCTCTGCTATGATATGAAGACTGATTCTCTGCTGACATGAAGCCAGATTGTCTGTTACGGGACCTTTCTCCTCTGCCTGGGTTCTGGGCCTAAATTTATGAAAATTGACTGTTGCAGTGGTGGGTGACGTGAAGCCTGATTCTCTGCTATGATATGAAGACTGATTCTCTGCTGACATGAAGCCAGATTGTCTGTTACGGGACCTTTCTCCTCTGCCTGGGTTCTGGGCCTAAATTTATGAAAATTGACTCTTACAGTGGTGGGTGACGTGAAGCCTGATTCTCTGCTATGATATGAAGACTGATTCTCTGCTGACATGAAGCCAGATTCTCTGTTACGGGACCTCTCTCCTCTGCCTGGGTGCTGGGCCTAAATTTATGACAATGGACTGTTGCAGTGGTGGCTGACGTGAAGCCTGATTCTCTGCTATGACATGCAGACTGATTCTCTGCTGTCATGAAGCCAGATTGTCTGTTACGGGACCTCTCTGCTCTGCCTGTGTGCTAGGCCTAAATATATGCCAATGGACTGTTGCAGTGGTGGCTGACGTGAAGCCTCATTCTCTGCTATGACATGCAGACTGATTCTCTGCTGTCATGAAGCCAGATTGTCTGTTACGGGACCTCTCTGCTCTGCCTGTGTGCTAGGCCTAAATATATGCCAATGGACTGTTGCAGTGGTGGGTGACGTGAAGCCTCATTCTCTGCTATGACATGCAGACTGATTCTCTGCTGACATGAAGCCAGATTGTCTGTTACGGGACCTCTCTGCTCTGCCTGTGTGCTAGGCCTAAATATATGCCAATGGACTGTTGCAGTGGTGGGTGACGTGAAGCCTCATTCTCTGCTATGACATGCAGACTGATTCTCTGCTGACATGAAGCCAGATTGTCTGTTACGGGACCTCTCTGCTCTGCCTGTGTGCTAGGCCTAAATATATGCCAATGGACTGTTGCAGTGGTGGGTGACGTGAAGCCTCATTCTCTGCTATGACATGCAGACTGATTCTCTGCTGACATGAAGCCAGATTGTCTGTTACGGGACCTCTCTGCTCTGCCTGTGTGCTAGGCCTAAATATATGCCAATGGACTGTTGCAGTGGTGGGTGACGTGAAGCCTCATTCTCTGCTATGACATGCAGACTGATTCTCTGCTGACATGAAGCCAGATTGTCTGTTACGGGACCTCTCTGCTCTGCCTGTGTGCTAGGCCTAAATATATGCCAATGGACTGTTGCAGTGGTGGGTGACGTGAAGCCTCATTCTCTGCTATGACATGCAGACTGATTCTCTGCTGACATGAAGCCAGATCCTCTGTTACGGGAGCTCTCTCCTCTGCCTGGGTGCTGGGCCTAAATTTATGACAATTGACTGTTGCAGTGGTGGGTGACGTGAAGCCTGATTCTCTGCTATGATATGAAGACTGATTCTCTGCTGACATGAAGCCAGATTGTCTGTTACGGGACCTTTCTCCTCTGCCTGGGTTCTGGGCCTAAATTTATGAAAATTGACTCTTACAGTGGTGGGTGACGTGAAGCCTGATTCTCTGCTATGATATGAAGACTGATTCTCTGCTGACATGAAGCCAGATTCTCTGTTACGGGACCTCTCTCCTCTGCCTGGGTGCTGGGTAGTGTTGAGCGCGAATATTCGAAAAGCAAATTTTTTTCGCGAATATCGCAACTTCGCGATTTCGCGAATATTTCGAATATAGTGCTATATATTCGTAAAAACGAATATTCGTTTTTTGTTTCCCCCCCCCCCCCACAAAATTACAGTACACATATAATTGATTGTTTCCCAAAGGTCCAACAGCTCAGATCTTACTCACATTGCCTAGAAAGTGATTGAGGCGCGAATCTTCGTAAGGCGATTTTATTAGCGCACATGCGAATATCGGCACGTCCCAGAACAGAGGCAAAGGGCTTTGCATTCATACATTAGTGAATTGAGTTGCGAATCTTCGTAAGGCGATTTTATTAGCGCACATGCGAATATCTACACTTGTCCCAGAACAGAGGCAAAGGGCTTTGCATTCATACATTAGTGATTGAATTGAGCTGCGAATCTTCGTAAGGCGATTTTATTAACGCAAATGCAAATATCTACACTTGTCCCCAGAACAGAGAGGCAAAGGCCTGTGCATTCATATAGTATAGCACCATATTCGCGAATACGTAGAACTTCGTAAAAGTCGATTTACGAATATTCGTATTTTTTATTTTACTTTCCACCTTACAGATTACATTGATCTGTACTCTGTCAACTACTGTCATCACCCCCCACTGTATCTCGATTGATTCCCAAAAGTCTCACATTCCCTAGAAAGTGATTGAGGTGCGAATCTTCGTAAGGCGATTTTATTAGCGCACATGCGAATATCTACACTTGTCCCAGAACAGAGGCAAAGGGCATTGCATTCATACATTAGTGATTGAATTGAGTTGCGAATCTTCGTAAGGCGATTTCATTAGCGCACATGTGAATTTTGCATAGCATATGTATTATGCGATAATTCGAATTATCGCATATGCGAAATAATAACGAATTTGAATAATCGCGAATATTTTACGAATATTCTTTCGAATATTCACAAAATTTCGCGAATTCGAATATGGGACATGCCGCTCAACACTAGTGCTGGGCCTAAATTTATGACAATGGACTGTTGCAGTGGTGGGTGACGTGAAGCCTGATTCTCTGCTATGACATGCAGACTGATTCTCTGCTGACATGAAGCCAGATTGTCTGTTACGGGACCTCTCTCCTCTGCCTGGGTGCTGGGCCTAAATATATGCCAATGGACTGTTGCAGTGGTGGCTGACGTGAAGCCTCATTCTCTGCTATGACATGCAGACTAATTCTCTGCTGACATGAAGACAGATTCTCTGTTACGGGACCTCTCTCCTCTGCCTGGGTGCCGGGGCCTAAATATCTGAGAATGGACTGTTCCAGTGGTGGCTGACGTGAAGCCTCATTCTCTGCTATGACATGCAGACTAATTCTCTGCTGACATGAAGACAGATTCTCTGTTACGGGACCTCCCTCCTCTGCCTGGGTGCTGGGCCTAAATATATGCCAATGGACTGTTGCAGTGGTGGCTGACGTGAAGCCTCATTCTCTGCTATGACATGCAGACTAATTCTCTGCTGACATGAAGACAGATTCTCTGTTACGGGACCTCCCTCCTCTGCCTGGGTGCTGGGCCTAAATATATGCCAATGGACTGTTGCAGTGGTGGCTGACGTGAAGCCTCATTCTCTGCTATGACATGCAGACTGATTCTCTGCTGACATGAAGCCAGATTCTCTGTTACGGGACCTCTCTCCTCTGCCTGTGTGTGTGCTGGGCCTAAATATATGCCAATGGACTGTTGCAGTGGTGGCTGACGTGAAGCCTCATTCTCTGCTATGACATGCAGACTGATTCTCTGCTGACATGAAGCCAGATTCTCTGTTACGGGACCTCTCTCCTCTGCCTGTGTGTGTGCTGGGCCTAAATATATGCCAATGGACTGTTGCAGTGGTGGCTGACGTGAAGCCTCATTCTCTGCTATGACATGCAGACTAATTCTCTGCTGACATGAAGACAGATTCTCTGTTACGGGACCTCCCTCCTCTGCCTGGGTGCTGGGCCTAAATATATGCCAATGGACTGTTGCAGTGGTGGCTGACGTGAAGCCTCATTCTCTGCTATGACATGCAGACTAATTCTCTGCTGACATGAAGACAGATTCTCTGTTACGGGACCTCTCTCCTCTGCCTGGGTGCCGGGGCCTAAATATCTGAGAATGGACTGTTCCAGTGGTGGGTGACGGGAAGCCAGATTCTCTGCTATGGAACCTCTCTCCAATTGATTTTGGTTAATTTTTATTTATTTAATTTTTATTTTAATTCATTTCCCTATCCACATTTGTTTGCAGGGGATTTACCTACATGTTGCTGCCTTTTGCAGCCCTCTAGCTCTTTCCTGGGCTGTTTTACAGCCTTTTTAGTGCCGAAAAGTTCGGGTCCCCATTGACTTCAATGGGGTTCGGGTTCGGGACGAAGTTCGGATCGGGTACGGATCCCGAACCCGAACATTTCCGGGATGTTCGGCCGAACTTCTCGAACCCGAACATCCAGGTGTTCGCTCAACTCTAGTCTTAACGTCTCAATGGTCACAATGTTTTATAAATGAGACTACCTGTTACAAAGGGGTGAGGGGGCATACACTCAATCAATATGGAGATTAGGCATGTTAAAAAGTAGATAACATAATATTCTATTCGTTCATAAGGGTCAAGCTGTTGTGCAAGATGGTTGGGATCAATAGTGATCCTGGAGTGATGTAATTTGTGGTGTTTCCAATTTAGGATGCTAATCTCTTAACAGAAACGTAAAGAAACAAGCCCCAGTGTCATATAATGTAGTAGACAATAAAAGAGAGAGCACACAACTAGCCGGGGTGGTATAGCAATCATCAAATTTCTTTGAATCATAGGCACACAGAAATAGTCTTTACTCACAATGGATCCTTGTTTAAATCAAACCCAAACAGATGTAGCCAACAGAAAGGATTGGTCCAGCAAGGATCTGGTGAGTGCATTACCTTCCTACTCAGGTGAGTGTTCTCTGTTTTATTGTCTACTACACTAAAAGGCATGGTTATATGTGTTATGCTTATGCTGCTTATAACGATCATCCAGACTTTCACACTTTATGGCCTGCTCTGCTAGGATCTCTGAACTTTCCTCCAAATGGTAACTTTTTGCTTTTTACATTCTCCACTGGTATGGTCAACTGAACCATATAAAGTTTGGATGAAGTGTTCAAAAGAATAATTGCTGCCAGTGTATGTAGATAAGGAGTCCTGTATATCATATAGGTTAGGATAGATTTATTTCTCTCTTGGTTTTACCATAATTAATAGAATTTAATTGTAGCACCATTGAATGCTTGGAATTATGTTTGTAAAATCTGCCAATTAGGGGCCATGCAAATCACATTTGTTTTCCTACTTGTATCGTATATATTGGGGGGGGGGGGGGAGGATGCAAGAGTCTAGTACACTATGCTTTTCCATCATGCAGATTCAAGAAAAAAGAAGAACCAGTAAATGGATGTTTTTTTTAGAAAACAACAGCAATGATGGCAGTTTAAGGTATTGGTTTAATGTACATGCCATGTGTTTACATTAAATGTGGGGCAAAAATGTGATGTGAAAACACTCTTTAGTTTTCTCAAAATAAATATCTCTAAAAGAATATTCCTGGAGCTGGATATCATCTCCGTTCCTAGAATCACTGTATTGTATGCAATATTTTGAGCCAACCAGTGTCAATAACTGTCAATCAAAAGTTGTTGAGGACTCTGCCAAATTCTATGTTGGTCTCCTCAGAGGCAGGTTCCAAATGAACCACATCTATCCGACGTAATAAATTATTACAAATGATCAAAGTTATAAAAAATTCGATTTGGCTGCTTTGCCAAAGTTCACAAAGAAATTTGATTAGTTACAAATGGCTTCATCACAAATTATATTTCAATGTATGTAGTGGGCACAATGATAGGGAATGGCGCCCCCCATCATTGAACCCCTTCAATGCTGATTGCGGCATCTGACAGTTACATTGAGACCTTTCAGGGGTTAATCCGGAGTTAAAAACAAAAAAATACCTACTCACCTCATCCATTTGCTCACGGAAAGGCCGTCGTTACCCTCTTGATTAAAGAAAATACGACAAATCTTGTGCACGCTGATGTGATGAAATCACCTTGTCATGACGCTGGCCGGGCCCGGTGAGTCTTCACATTTCAGGAAAAAAATTATTAGTTACCACGAATTTGTGACAAATCAAATGTTTCCTGAAATTCAGTTCAAAGTCCACTTTGTGAACTTCGATTCGCTCAACACTAAGATTTATACATAGATTAATGCTTTGTAAGTAGGTATGAGAGAATCACTCAAAAATGTGATTTAGGTTTGATTCGGCAGAATTGGTTGACCAATTTATTTAGGATCCAAATCAATTTTACATGAATTAAAAGTGCTTCTAATGGTCTGAAAATGTGTGTACGTATGAGGTCACTGACTTATGATTTTCTTGCTCTTGTCTCACACTTTTTTAATATATTTTCACTCTATTTTGAAACTTGCTCAAATAAAAAACACCAAAAATATGGATTTTAAATGAAACTCCAATTTTCACAAAATTTGTGGGGAATTTTATTTGCTTAGAATCAATTTACTCATGTCTATTTGTAAAGGTACACAAATACCCTATTTCTAGGTAAAACAAAGCGTTTTAAGGCTTAGATTGCCTTTATGACCATTTACTGTACATGATATATTGGCTCTGTGCCGTAAAGGGCATTTGTCATCAGATTTATACCTACTGTATGTAACTGGCTGACCTGTTGCATGTACACTTGGCAACTGAAGGCATCTGTGTTGGTCCCATGTTCATATGTGTCCTCATTGCTGAGAAAATGAAGTTTTAATATATGGGTTCGGTACTTGCAGAAAGAGCAGAGCCTCTACGTGTAGCGGTAATGCCCTGTTGATTTGGTTCACTGTCACTTCCATAAAGGGGTAGTGCCAATGGCGTAACTAGAAATGACTGGACCCCACAGCAAACTTCGGAACGTTTCCCCCCTGAACCCCCACTCCTGTGACTAGTCACAATTGTTCTCTCAGACCCGGCAGCCGCCAACTGCTCTCTCAGACCCGGCAGCCGCTCCGTTTGTTTCCTACACATATATCATATATGTGATGTTACTCTATATACTGTCACTGCATATAATGTCATTGTATAATACTGTTAAGGGGGCCCTGACTAAATATTTTAGTCCTCCTCCTGGGTGGGCCCCTTCTTTGGTCAGGCCCCAAATCAGTGGCTTCCCCAGCTTCCTCTATAGCTACTCCCTGGGTAGTGCGGATCTGGACATCGAGATCCACCAGCAACCCAATGAATGCTGCTACACCCTGAGTGATTTTCAATCAAAATAAGGTAAGATCCCACCAAGTTTATTTCCTTCCTTACACATATATCATCACTAGTGACCTATGAGGTGCTTATTTTTCCCTTCAACTTTATTACTTGGCTTTAAGCACCAAACAACCTTGCTGTGACTTACAAAAACTGAGATCAAACTCCAACAAAAATAAGGCATAACTTAAAATTTTGAGAACATAAATCCAACATATTTCTGAGAAAAAGAGCTAGAACCAAAAGCTTTCATCTTTGCAATACATTATAGCTTACACAACAAGGTGATACATTTCATAGTATTACACATGTAACCCCAAGTGTTTCAACTTTCATTGTTCATTGCACACTTGGTTTGCTTAATCCACTTCATTGACCTAAGGTCATGCCTGGATGGAAAGGGTTGGAAAAAAAAAATCTATGTAGTTACTATATACAAAAAAATAAAAATAAATGAGGTATCAGCTTCCTTCTCTTGAGGCACAATGCCATTTTCCACTGCTCATTGTTTTACTTCACCTACTTACAATTTCCCATTATATAAATAACCACAATAGATGCATACATCACCTTTTTTTGTATCTGGAGGACCTTGCATCCTTCAAATAATTTGTCTGATATGTTTTATTTTTTTTGTTTATTTTTTGCAGAATTGCCTAGAGATGTAGAGTCAATGCCCTTACAACATAATAATGAATAATTCATTACTAATACACCTTATTGTAAACACAGTGAGACTTGTATTAATTATTCAACAGTTATCACATATTAATGCAACTTGACATTTCTGAAGCAGATCTAGTTATGAGCTAAATACCTTATAAAAATCTCCAACCACACACATCCTGAATGGATGCTTAACAATAATTGAGGCAATATAAAAAGGTTACTATATGCATTGTTTGTGAAGGACTTCGGAAAGTGATCCTTGCAAGTGCACAGAGGAATACAGACAATTTATTGAGCCCAGAAGGCAACACCTTCGTGTCTACATTTGACCTAGGTTAAGGCTGTTAAATTGCCTTAGGTATCTGGCATGGTTTTATCCTCTTAATGGCCCCTAACGCTCTCCAAAGGCCATTTACATTTGCATGCTAGAAAATATTTGTCTTCCAGTTAGCCACCCGAATGTTAACTATATATTAAAAATGGTTTGTCCACCATATATAAAAATGGCAATGAAGAGTTCATAGAGACGATATATACAGCTCAGTCTCCAGAAGTTCTGCAGTGTTTTCTATCTCGCTGAACCCATGCCATCCAAGTTTTCTCCCCTTATAGCCCCACCACTCCCATCCCAAAAATTGCTTTTGATGGAGGGTTACATGAAGTTACCCTACCCATCAGTGCCTTCTTCGAAACACACTGCACCTGCACCAGGCATGACTTTAGAAAGAGTGAATACAATGCACAACATCTGAAGACTGCATATTAGTAAGTTGTCTTTATTCCCTTTCCCCACTATTCTATACTGATAATACAGTTTATAAGGTGGTCAACCCTTTAAAAAAGTAATCAGCAATTTTCAAACCAGCACCTGAATCTGAATATTTTTATAATGGTTTGTAATTAAAATATTATTATTATAGCCACTGGTGACTTTGCCTATTTCTCTGTCCACCTCGATGAGGAGAATGCACATGTATAGGTCATTAATATGGTCATTAATATCTGATCGGTGGGGTCCGACACCCAGCACCCCTGCCGACCAGCTGTTTGAACAGGAGGCAGCGCTCCATGCCAGTGCTTCTTCCTCTTCATTACACTACCCACTGGCTTGGAAATTAATGGATGAAGACAAGTACTTGGTCCTTTCAATTGAATTGAGCAAGTACTTGTAATTATACTACACCATCGCTACAGGGGAGGCAAAACGTAGTGTAATGAAGGGGATTGATGTGGGTGTCTGGTGTCAAACCCCCACCGATCAGATATTGATGACCTATCCTTAGGCTAGCTCATCAATTTAACACACCTGCACAACCCTTTTAAAAACCACCTAAGAGAAAACTAAAGACACAATATGAAAAGCTGTATGTGTTTGACTCAATGAGTGACACCAGTAGTAAATTTATATTTGGGTATTCAGGGACACTGGGACTGGTAGATTATAGTGCAAAACTCAGCTACAAAATTAAGTCTATGCAATATAGACAATAATTGTTTTGTACGGCTTAAAAAATTATAGGTTTGCTCCATTTAAAAATGTGCAGCGCTCCATGCATTGTGCTAAAACAAGGTCACAAATAATTATAGACTGAACTGAGCCCATCCACCTAGATGCAGGGGAATAAAATCATATATAAAACGCATCTTCTCTCCTTCGTTATTCAGGGCCACAGAGCTGATCATATTAGGCAAAGCGAATTCTCCTACAATTGTGAAATGAACAATACCGAACGTCAGCTTAGCAAGGTGTCTGCTCTTTGATCAATAATCTGTATAATCCATCTAGGTGGAAAACTATGAATATCTTTAAGTGCATAGTTCTTTCTTTGACCCCGTTTTGGAAGCAAAAAGCCTTGTGCAGCATTTCTGCCCAGGCATACTATGACATTGTAAAACCGAATAGGTGTACTTGCTGTATTCAGCAGAAGTAAATAACTTTGAATTTCTTTTGTGATCATAATTGGATAAAGGATATTGACACTGGGTCATCTTAGAAAAACAGTTTACAGTTCAAGAAGTGAAATTGGATTTTTTTTAAACACTATTCGCTATATGACAAAAACATAAAAGATAAAGGGTATTTGCTGTTCTGTAACCATTTGTTTATTGCTGCAAGGCATCTACAATAAAGAAAATGAAACAACTTTTCAAAAATGCTTGGTAAAAGCCCTACTATTTCCTGTATAAAGTTCTTAGGTAGACTTATTTTTCTCCATGGTAACAGACTACAAGCAAGCCTTTTTGTTGTCTGTGTTTGCCTTCCTCTGTTTTTTTCTTTCCTCTTAGGATAAGCAGAGCAGGCAAAAGGAGTAATGTAAGGTAATCATACAGATTTACTGTCAGCTAAAGCTCATTTTACCAATGGCTACATGTCTCAACTAGAGATGAGCGAACCTTGAGAGAAAGAGAGTGAGGGAAGGAGAAAGAGTGAACCCAGTATGCTACTCAGTGTTTCTCGGCAATATACAGATACAGCCGATCTAAACTTGAGGGTTAACGCATAAAAAAAAGCCACAACAAGGTTAACTAATTGTTTCAATGTATTTCAATGGCTTTTGACAAAAGATGGCACCAGATAACACTGTGGGTTTTTTGGAAAGATATTAATTTGAGATTAGCTTTCCTAAAGCTATCTGATGCCAGCTGGTGGTAGATGTGCTAATTTTCATTTATTTTCCCAGAAACCCAGTGGAATGTTGACTCTCTCTCTCACTCTTTCTGCTGAAACGAATCTTGAACAATTATGTTTAGTTATAATACAATTTTTATTTTATGTTTTAATTTGGGATGAATTCTGAACTAGTGGAATCCATTTGCTCATCCTTAGTCCCGACCTCCACTTCCAGTGGTTCAGCTGATCATGGATGTGTTGTTGCTGGGAAGAGGAAAATAAGCTGCTGCCAAGCACTTCCAACTGAGAATATAGGCTTCGGCATGTTGAAATTCAATATGTTCAATCCTCTGTTTCCCCAATTTCTGCCAAACTATTGTCAGACAGATATCGAACAGGCATTGCATGGCAAACAATCATGCTGAAATTGGTGTGTTTGGCTACTCTTGGTCTAATGTGTATGGCTAGTTTTACAGATGACTACAGGATCAGACCACTAACAGTCGGTTTGGTAGAGAGACATGGTGGCTGTTTCCATTGAAAACATATAGAATCTGAATATCCCTATGGGGAATAATACAGACTGTAATTAAGTGTCATTATAGAATACAAAATGCAATGACTAATTCTTCATATAAATTGTATATTGGAGAACAATGTCTTAGAAGGTCTCCACATTTGACAATCCATTCATTTTGAAAAGAAGTTGATCACAAAGTGTCCTCCTGCCAGGACTCCAGATTATAATCTGTAATCTGTGAGGAAGCCTGACAACATGTTTTCATTTATCCTGCAGGGCCATCACGGGATAAATTAAGCATTAAACAGTACCCATGCAAATTAAAGGGATGTCTGTGTAATGTAGGAAAGGACATATCTTCCAAAGTGAAAGATGCCCTTTGTAACCGCTCTTTACTATGGCCAAGAGTGGAGGATCCTGAAGAGAGGACCACCTCTATTACTCAGAATTTCTTAATAGGGTATAACATATGTACTAAAATAACAAAGGAAATTATGCTCCCACTATTCCTTCCTTCCATATCTTGTTTGGTGCTCCTGAACTTCCCAACTGTGTTTGTTTTCCTGGCTGCAGAGATTAAATCCAATGCAATGACTGCTGCAGCCAATTACTGGCAATGTCAGTTACATGTCATCTGCTGTTGAAGCCACTGATTGGCTGCATGGTGACTTGTGTGTTTAGGACATTTTGGCTGCTGTCAGGATGATGATGTCAGTGATGCAGGACTGGAGCCCAATGCTGGAAGTGATAGTAGAGAAGAGTGTTAAGTATCACTTCCTTTGTATTTTTAGTACATTTACTGCTGCTATAAACTTTTAATTCAAATTGAACAACCTCTTCAAATCCTGCCTGATAGCTGAAGTGCAAAAGAGGAGTTGTAGTACATCCAACAACAATCTCGCCACAGTGCAAATTATTTCACCAGATGGTGAGGTATGGAGGCTGTCAAAGAGTCAGGTATTGGCTCTCTTAGTATGCTGTCTTACTAAAGTTCCTCTCACTAGAATCTCTGGTTAGTAGCTGTAATGTGGCAATGTCGCTGTAGTATCCACTGCGGGATACAGGTCTTTGGAGGCACGTCTGGCCAGGACATTGTTAATTATGACAGGTGTCTTGACTGTAATCCCTCACAATCAGCAAAGTCTGATTAGCTGTAGATGCAGGTCACCTTGCTAACCCATATGCGTGGCAATGCAGATTCCATCTCTTTCTTTCTTTCTTTCTCAGAAGTGGTAACTTTAACTAAGATCAGTTAGTCTCTGGATCCTGAGACATAAGGAATGTAAGCACATGGACTTGCTTCCTCAGATACACTAGTCTACACTCTATATTGTCAGGACTTATTACCAGCCCACTCCTGTCCCTCCTGAGAGTGGTGGGGCAGGGTGATTAACTCTGTCCCTGTCACCCATACCAAGATATGCTGGGTGTACATTACAGTACATTACATACCATAACATTACATAAAAACACAAACCATTTTCAGATATCCCTGTACTGGGGTACTGTACTGGGGTACTGTAGTTATTAGTGATGAGTGAAGTTTTGAAAAGTTCGACTTGGCAGCTTCGCCAAAGTTCCCCAAGAAATTTGATTTGCTATGAATTAATTTGTCATAAATGGCTATAAATCAGGTATACCCAGGCCACTATGACTTAGGGTACAGCTGCACAGAGGAGCCATGCTGCAGTGAAGAACCGTGCAGCCAATTAGTCCACAGTTACCTTTCATTTAATAATAAAGACCACACTGTATAGTCGGTCTTCATTGTTAATGGCTGCGCAGCACCTTTAATGCACCCTCAAACAGGAGCTGTTGCTGGTATGGGGTTAGGCTGGTTAGTTGGGGGCTAGGGATGAGCGAACTCGAACTGTATAGTTCGGGTTCGTACCGAATTTTGGGGTGTCCGTGACACGGACCCGAACCCGGACATTTTCGTAAAAGTCCGGGTTCGGGTTCGGTGTTCGTCGCTTTCTTGGCGCTTTTGTGACGCTTTCTTGGCGCTTTTTGAAAGGCTCCAAAGCAGCCAATCAACAAGCGTCATACTACTTGCCCCAAGAGGCCGTCACAGCCATGCCTACTATTGGCATGGCTGTGATTGGCCAGAGCACCATGTGACCCAGCCTCTATTTAAGCTGGAGTCACATAGCGCCGCCCGTCACTCTGCTCTGATTAGCGTAGGGAGAGGTTGCGGCTGCGACAGTAGGGCGAGATTAGGCAGATTAACTCCTCCAAAGGACTTGAATAATCGATCGATCTGCAGCTGTGCATCATTGAGCTGCTGAAATTCAATTGCTCACTGTTTTTAGGCTGCCCAGACCGTTTGTCAGTCACTTTTTTCTGGGGTGATCGGCGGCCATTTTGTGTCTTGTGGTGCGCCAGCACAAGCTGCGACCAAGTGCATTTAACCCTCAATGGTGTGGTTGTTTTTGGCTAAAGCCTACATCAGGGTGAAGCTGTCACACCAAGTGCATTTAACCAGCAATAGTCTGTTTATTTTTTGGCCATTACTACATCAGGGGCAAGCTGCGCCTGTCACCAAGTGCATTTAACCCTCAATGGTGTGGTTGTTTTTGGCTAAGAGCCTACATCAGGTGAAGCTGTCACACCAAGTGCATTTAACCAGCAATAGTCTGTTTATTTTTTGGCCATATACTACATCAGGGGCAAGCTGCGCCTGTCACCAAGTGCATTTAACCCTCATGTGTGGTTGTTTTTTGGCTAAAGCCTACATCAGGTGAAGCTGTCACACCAAGTGCATTTAACCAGCAATAGTCTGTTCATTTTTTGGCCATATACTACATCAGGGGCAAGCTGCGCCCGTCACCAAGTGCATTTAACCCTCAGTAGTGTGGTTGGTCAAGCTGTCACACCAAGTGCATTTAACCAGCAATAGTCTGTTCATTTTTGGCCATATACTACATCAGGGGCAAGCTGCGCCTGTCACCAAGTGCATTTAACCCTCAGTAGTGTGGTTGGTCAAGCTGTCACACCAAGTGCATTTAACCAGCAATAGTGTGGTTATTTTTTGGCCATATCCCAGTCTAATTCTGTCACTAAATCCATACCGGTCACCCAGCGCCTAAATACTAGGCCTCAAATTTATATCCCGCTAAATCTGTCGTTACCGCTGTACTGTTGTGGCTGGGCAAGTTATTTAGTGTCCGTCAAAGCACATTTTTTGTTCTGGGTTGAAATACAATTCCCAATTTAGCAATTTCATAATTTAGTGGTTTCTGCTGTATCAGAGCTATTTGAAATCTATCCCTAAAAGGGTATATAATATTCAAGGTGCACATAGGGTCATTCAGAATAACTTCACACACACGCTACTGTGCATTTCCAAGTCTAATTCTGTCACTAAATCCATACCGGTCACCCAGCGCCTAAATACTAGGCCTCAAATTTATATCCCGCTAAATCTGTCGTTACCGCTGTACTGTTCTGGCTGGGCAAGTTATTAGTGTCCGTCAAAGCACATTTTTTGTTCTGGGTTGAAATACAATTCCCAATTTAGCAATTTCATAATTTAGTGGTTTCTGCTATATCAGAGCTATTTGAAATCTATCCCTAAAAGGGTATATAATATTCAAGGTGCACATAGGGTCATTCAGAATAACTTCACACACACGCTACTGTGCATTTCCAAGTCTAATTCTGTCAGTAAATCCATACCGGTCACCCAGCGCCTAAATACTAGGCCTCAAATTTATATCCCGCTAAATCTGTCGTTACCGCTGTACTGTTGTGGCTGGGCAAGTTATTTAGTGTCCGTCAAAGCACATTTTTTGTTCTGGGTTGAAATACAATTCCCAATTTAGCAATTTCATAATTTAGTGGTTTCTGCTATATCAGAGCTATTTGAAATCTATCCCTAAAAGGGTATATAATATTCAAGGTGCACATAGGGTCATTCAGAATAACTTCACACACACGCTACTGTGCATTTCCAAGTCTAATTCTGTCAGTAAATCCATACCGGTCACCCAGCGCCTAAATACTAGGCCTCAAATTTATATCCCGCTAAATCTGTCGTTACCGCTGTACTGTTGTGGCTGGGCAAGTTATTTAGTGTCCGTCAAAGCACATTTTTTGTTCTGGGTTGAAATACAATTCCCAATTTAGCAATTTCATAATTTAGTGGTTTCTGCTATATCAGAGCTATTTGAAATCTATCCCTAAAAGGGTATATAATATTCAAGGTGCACATAGGGTCATTCAGAATAACTTCACACACACGCTACTGTGCATTTCCAAGTCTAATTCTGTCAGTAAATCCATACCGGTCACCCAGCGCCTAAATACTAGGCCTCAAATTTATATTCAGCTGAATTTGAATACAATACATTGGGCCAAATAATATTTTTGTTGTTGTGGTGAACGATAACAATGAGGAAAACATCTAGTAAGGGACGCGGACGTGGACATGGTCGTGGTGGTGTTAGTGGACCCTCTGGTGCTGGGAGAGGACGTGGCCGTTCTGCCACATCCACACGTCCTAGTGTACCAACTACCTCAGGTCCCAGTAGCCGCCAGAATTTACAGCGATATATGGTGGGGCCCAATGCCGTTCTAAGGATGGTAAGGCCTGAGCAGGTACAGGCATTAGTCAATTGGGTGGCCGACAGTGGATCCAGCACGTTCACATTATCTCCCACCCAGTCTTCTGCAGAAAGCGCACAGATGGCGCCTGAAAACCAACCCCATCAGTCTGTCACATCACCCCCATGCATATCAGGGAAACTGTCTGAGCCTCAAGTTATGCAGCAGTCTCTTATGCTGTTTGAAGACTCCGCTGGCAGGGTTTCCCAAGGGCATCCACCTAGCCCTTCCCCAGCGGTGAAAGACATAGAATGCACTGACGCACAACCACTTATGTTTCCTGATGATGAGGACATGGGAATACCACCTCAGCATGTCTCTGATGATGACGAAACACAGGTGCCAACTGCTGCGTCTTTCTGCAGTGTGCAGACTGAACAGGAGGTCAGGGATCAAGACTGGGTGGAAGACGATGCAGGGGACGATGAGGTCCTAGACCCCACATGGAATGAAGGTCGTGCCACTGACTTTCACAGTTCGGAGGAAGAGGCAGTGGTGAGACCGAGCCAACAGCGTAGCAAAAGAGGGAGCAGTGGGCAAAAGCAGAACACCCGCCGCCAAGAGACTCCGCCTGCTACTGACCGCCGCCATCTGGGACCGAGCACCCCAAAGGCAGCTTCAAGGAGTTCCCTGGCATGGCACTTCTTCAAACAATGTGCTGACGACAAGACCCGAGTGGTTTGCACGCTGTGCCATCAGAGCCTGAAGCGAGGCATTAACGTTCTGAACCTGAGCACAACCTGCATGACCAGGCACCTGCATGCAAAGCATGAACTGCAGTGGAGTAAACACCTTAAAACCAAGGAAGTCACTCAGGCTCCCCCTGCTACCTCTTCTGCTGCTGCCGCCTCGGCCTCTTCTGCTGCTGCCGCCTCGGCCTCTTCCTCCGCCTCTGGAGGAACGTTGGCACCTGCCGCCCAGCAAACAGGGGATGTACCACCAACACCACCACCACCTCCGTCACCAAGCGTCTCAACCATGTCACACGGCAGCGTTCAGCTCTCCATCTCACAAACATTTGAGAGAAAGCGTAAATTCCCACCTAGCCACCCTCGATCCCTGGCCCTGAATGCCAGCATTTCTAAACTACTGGCCTATGAAATGCTGTCATTTAGGCTGGTGGACACAGACAGCTTCAAACAGCTCATGTCGCTTGCTGTCCCACAGTATGTTGTTCCCAGCCGCCACTACTTCTCCAAGAGAGCCGTGCCTTCCCTGCACAACCAAGTATCCGATAAAATCAAGTGTGCACTGCGCAACGCCATCTGTAGCAAGGTCCACCTAACCACAGATACGTGGACCAGTAAGCACGGCCAGGGACGCTATATCTCCCTAACTGCACACTGGGTAAATGTAGTGGCAGCTGGGCCCCAGGCGGAGAGCTGTTTGGCGCACGTCCTTCCGCCGCCAAGGATCGCAGGGCAACATTCTTTGCCTCCTGTTGCCACCTCCTCCTTCTCGGCTTCCTCCTCCTCTTCTTCCACCTGCTCATCCAGTCAGCCACACACCTTCACCACCAACTTCAGCACAGCCCGGGGTAAACGTCAGCAGGCCATTCTGAAACTCATATGTTTGGGGGACAGGCCCCACACCGCACAGGAGTTGTGGCGGGGTATAGAACAACAGACCGACGAGTGGTTGCTGCCGGTGAGCCTCAAGCCCGGCCTGGTGGTGTGTGATAATGGGCGAAATCTCGTTGCAGCTCTGGGACTAGCCAGTTTGACGCACATCCCTTGCCTTGGCGCATGTGCTGAATTTGGTGGTGCAGAAGTTCATTCACAACTACCCCGACATGTCAGAGCTGCTGCATAAAGTGCGGGCCGTCTGTTCGCGCTTCCGGCGTTCACATCCTGCTGCTGCTCGCCTGTCTGCGCTACAGCGTAACTTCGGCCTTCCCGCTCACCGCCTCATATGCGACGTGCCCACCAGGTGGAACTCCACCTTGCACATGCTGGACAGACTGTGCGAGCAGCAGCAGGCCATAGTGGAGTTTCAGCTGCAGCACGCACGGGTCAGTCGCACTACAGAACAGCACCACTTCACCACCAATGACTGGGCCTCCATGCGAGACCTGTGTGCCCTGTTGCGCTGTTTCGAGTACTCCACCAACATGGCCAGTGGCGATGACGCCGTTATCAGCGTTACAATACCACTTCTATGTCTCCTTGAGAAAACACTTAGGGCGATGATGGAAGAGGAGGTGGCCCAGGAGGAGGAGGAGGAGGAAGAGGGGTCATTTTTAGCACTTTCAGGCCAGTCTCTTCGAAGTGACTCAGAGGGAGGTTTTTTGCAACAGCAGAGGCCAGGTACAAATGTGGCCAGCCAGGGCCCACTACTGGAGGACGAGGAGGACGAGGATGAGGAGGAGGTGGAGGAGGATGAGGATGAAGCATGGTCACAGCGGGGTGGCACCCAACGCAGCTCGGGTCCATCACTGGTGCGTGGCTGGGGGGAAAGGCAGGACGATGACGATACGCCTCCCACAGAGGACAGCTTGTCCTTACCCCTGGGCAGCCTGGCACACATGAGCGACTACATGCTGCAGTGCCTGCGCAACGACAGCAGAGTTGCCCACATTTTAACGTGTGCGGACTACTGGGTTGCCACCCTGCTGGATCCACGCTACAAAGACAATGTGCCCACCTTACTTCCTGCACTGGAGCGTGATAGGAAGATGCGCGAGTACAAGCGCACGTTGGTAGACGCGCTACTGAGAGCATTCCCAAATGTCACAGGGGAACAAGTGGAAGCCCAAGGCCAAGGCAGAGGAGGAGCAAGAGGTCGCCAAGGCAGCTGTGTCACGGCCAGCTCCTCTGAGGGCAGGGTTAGCATGGCAGAGATGTGGAAAACTTTTGTCAACACGCCACAGCTAACTGCACCACCACCTGATACGCAACGTGTTAGCAGGAGGCAACATTTCACTAACATGGTGGAACAGTACGTGTGCACACCCCTCCACGTACTGACTGATGGTTCGGCCCCATTCAACTTCTGGGTCTCTAAATTGTCCACGTGGCCAGAGCTAGCCTTTTATGCCTTGGAGGTGCTGGCCTGCCCGGCGGCCAGCGTTTTGTCTGAACGTGTATTCAGCACGGCAGGGGGCGTCATTACAGACAAACGCAGCCGCCTGTCTACAGCCAATGTGGACAAGCTGACGTTCATAAAAATGAACCAGGCATGGATCCCACAGGACCTGTCCGTCCCTTGTCCAGATTAGACATTAACTACCTCCCCTTAACCATATATTATTGTACTCCAGGGCACTTCCTCATTCAATCCTATTTTTATTTTCATTTTACCATTATATTGCGAGGCTACCCAAAGTTGAATGAACCTCTCCTCTGTCTGGGTGCCGGGGCCTAAATATATGCCAATGGACTGTTCCAATGTTGGGTGACGTGAAGCCTGATTCTCTGCTATGACATGCAGACTAATTCTCTGCTGACATGAAGCCAGATCCTCTGTTACGGGACCTCTCTCCTCTGCCTGGGTGCTGGGCCTAAATATCTGACAATGGACTGTTGCAGTGGTGGCTGACGTGAAGCCTGATTTTCTGCTATGACATGCAGACTGATTCTCTGCTGACATGAAGTCAGATCCTCTGTTACGGGACCTCTCTCCTCTGCCTGGGTGCTGGGCCTAAATATATGACAATGGACTGTTGCAGTGGTGGCTGACGTGAAGCCTGATTCTCTGCTATGACATGCAGACTAATTCTCTGCTGACATGAAGACAGATTCTCTGTTACGGGACCTCTCTCCTCTGCCTGGGTGCTGGGCCTAAATATATGACAATGGACTGTTGCACGTGGTGGCTGACGTGAAGCCTGATTCTCTGCTATGATATGAAGACTGATTCTCTGCTGACATGAAGCCAGATTGTCTGTTACGGGACCTCTCTCCTCTGCCTGGGTGCTGGGCCTAAATATCTGACAATGGACTGTTGCAGTGGTGGCTGACGTGAAGCCTGATTCTCTGCTATGACATGCAGACTGATTCTCTGCTGACATGAAGCCAGATTGCTCTGTTACGGGACCTCTCTCCTCTGCCTGGGTGCTGGGCCTAAATATATGACAATGGACTGTTGCAGTGGTGGCTGACGTGAAGCCTGATTCTCTGCTATGATATGAAGACTGATTCTCTGCTGACATGAAGCCAGATTGTCTGTTACGGGACCTCTCTCCTCTGCCTGGGTGCTGGGCCTAAATTTATGAAAATGGACTGTTGCAGTGGTGGGTGACGTGAAGCCTGATTCTCTGCTATGACATGAAGACTGATTCTCTGCTGACATGAAGCCAGATTGTCTGTTACGGGACCTCTCTCCTCTGCCTGGGTGCTGGGCCTAAATATCTGACAATGGACTGTTGCATTGGTGGCTGACGTGAAGCCTGATTCTCTGCTATGATATGAAGACTGATTCTCTGCTGACATGAAGCCAGATTGTCTGTTACGGGACCTCTCTCCTCTGCCTGGGTGCTGGGCCTAAATTTATGAAAATGGACTGTTGCAGTGGTGGGTGACGTGAAGCCTGATTCTCTGCTATGATATGAAGACTGATTCTCTGCTGACATGAAGCCAGATTGTCTGTTACGGGACCTCTCTCCTCTGCCTGGGTGCTGGGCCTAAATATCTGACAATGGACTGTTGCAGTGGTGGCTGACGTGAAGCCTGATTCTCTGCTATGATATGAAGACTGATTCTCTGCTGACATGAAGCCAGATCGTCTGTTACGGGACCTCTCTCCTCTGCCTGGGTGCTGGGCCTAAATTTATGAAAATGGACTGTTGCAGTGGTGGCTGACGTGAAGCCTGATTCTCTGCTATGACATGAAGACTGATTCTCTGCTGACATGAAGACAGATTCTCTGTTACGGGACCTCTCTCCTCTGCCTGGGTGCCGGGGCCTAAATATCTGAGAATGGACTGTTCCAGTGGTGGGTGACGTGAAGCCAGATTCTCTGCTATGGGACCTCTCTCCAATTGATTTTGGTTAATTTTTATTTATTTAATTTTTATTTTAATTCATTTCCCTATCCACATTTGTTTGCAGGGGATTTACCTACATGTTGCTGCCTTTTGCAGCCCTCTAGCCCTTTCCTGGGCTGTTTTACAGCCTTTTTAGTGCCGAAAAGTTCGGGTCCCCATTGACTTCAATGGGGTTCGGGTTCGGGACAAAGTTCGGATCGGGTTCGGATCCCGAACCCGAACATTTTCGGGAAGTTCGGCCGAACTTCTCGAACCCGAACATCCAGGTGTCCGCTCAACTCTATTGGGGGCACAATATGCTGGCATACCCACTTCTCCAACCCGAGCACTCTCCTGCCCTACAGGTGGGAGCCCTTCTACTGCCATCTGCTTTTCCTCCTTTTCCACATAATCTAATAGAAAGAATAAAAAGAATATGTCATCAGGAACATCCAGCTTCTCCTCTCTCTGCATCTTGCTGACTTTTCTAGGAAGTAAATCCAGCAAAAGATGAGGATAGTCATCATTAGGACCTTGCCCCCCGAAGGGGAGCATACTGGATGGTATTGGTTGGCATACTGGGCACCAGAATAATAAAGGCTTACATCTTATTGGTATGGAATTTTTCTATTAATCATTTTCAGCAACACTGTCCTTGGTGCATGAGCACTTGCCACGTCTCTCCCTATGCTCAGCTCACAGGACAATGCTGGAGACCACGCGGGAAGAGGGTTTTATAGGGTTGTGACATCACAGGGGATGGTTATCTGTGGATTGGTTCCAGATAACCAATTTGTATGTCTATATTATGCACCTGCAATGTATCCCTAGAATACACTGACCCTCCAATATGTGTGCACGCTCATTAGGACTCTCAATGTATTTCAAGGCCAGTTTGCACAGCTGGTAAGTTTGTGGCAGCAGTACTGGTCATGTAGTACAGTACTTAGTATGGTCAGCAGCAAGATATTCATGAAAACTTAGAGAAAACAAAATTACTGGGAATGTTTTTGATCAATGGTACTGTCATTTTACTATGACTAGAAATTTTCACAGGAATTTTTGCTGCATGGAATGTTTCTAAAGAAAAAGCTTACCATATTTCTTCTGCTAATCATTTCTTGCAAGCAAGCTTTTCATTCAAGACTGGGAAATCAGTGGCTATCATCCCAGGTGGGATCCTTGGTATAAAAGCTAGAGATGAGCAATTTTTGTGAATTCTATTGAGGTCCAATTCAACTGAATCCACTGTACGTTTTTATTCAGACCAGAATTGATTCTATCACTTCAATTGTCCTGAAAAGCTGTGGATGACATTCTGGTCTCTATCTCTTTGTCTTACTCTCTCTCCTGACCCTAACACTCTTCCCAATAAGATAACAACAAATTCTATGGAATTCAAATTTTTCTAAAAAATTGGGTCAAATTCTAGTTCTGTAGAATGTGAGCATCCTTCACCCTACATAGTATACTTAAGGGAGGCTCCAAAGTCATACCATGGCAACCAACATTTGAAAAAGATGTTGAGAACTTTCATATTTTGCTCTAAGTTCCTCCATCCTCATAATCTGATTGAGAGCCTTAACACAATGCAATCTAGTTGGAGAAGATGTAGATGTCCAATGCCTTGGTATGATCTGTCAGGTTGCCATGATAAAGTATCCCAAGAGAACCCTCTGTACCCTAGAGGGCTTGGAAATATAGACAAAAGAGCCATTTCCGAGGTAAGGGTCAAGGACTCTCTGGTGAAAACATTGTATAAAAATGACACTTTTTGCCACAGGGGAGCAAGGAACAAGTACTCCCACCAAATTAGCACATATGGGAGGTCCGGGGAAAGATCTGCTAAAGTCACACAGGTGTCATATACCATTGGGGCAGTATCTTATAATTAGTTTCGTGAAACCTTCAGGAGAAAGACATCCTATGGATAAATTCAAAAGCCCTATTCCACAGCTCCTCAGTAAAAGAGAAGTATAGTTCTGATTCCCAAGTTTTCATGGAGATACAGTAGGCTTGCTAGATTACCATCCTCTGTCCCTCACCAATCCATACAATAGCGAAATTACATGGGAAGGTGCACATGAGGAGAAGGTAAACATGGATTGTAGAAGAGACTGAGAGGAAAAGCTTTACAACTGGAAATACACTGCCTGACCAAAAGAAAAAAAAGTTGCCACCTGGATTTAACTAAGCAAATAGTTATGAGCCTCCTATTGGATAATTACTGCATGGACGATTATCTTTCAGTTGGCAACAAGTTATTTAACCCCAACTGGTGCAATGAGTTGCTTCTGATTTCTTAAACAACCATGTTGAAAGACACATCTCGTGGTCGTGGAAAAAATGTTAGTCTGTTTGAGAAGGGTCAAATCAATGGCATGCATCAAACAGCGAAAGCATCTAAGGAGATTGTAGAAACTACTAAAAATGGGTTAAGAACTGTTCAACACATTATTAAAAAATGGAAGGATAGTGTGGACCCATCATATTCAAGGAAGAATATCCTGAATGATTGTGATCGGGGATCACTTAAATGTTTGGGGAAATCAAATCGACGAAAAACAACAGTAGAACTCAGGGATATGTTTAATAGTGAAAGTGAAAGCATTTCCAAAACGCACAATGCAAAGGGATTGGGACTGAACAGCTGTATAGCCATAAGAAAACCACTAATCAGTGAGGCAAACCCCCCAAAAATGCTTCAATTTTCTAGGGAGCATAAAGATTGGTCTCTGAAGCAATGGAAGAAGGTCATGTGGTCTGATGAGTCAAGATTTACCCTGTTCCAGAGTGATGGGCGCATCAGAGTAAGAAGAGAGGCAGATGAAGTAATGCACCCATCATGCCTAGTGCCTACTGTACAAGCCTGTTGGGGCAGTTCTATGATCTGGGGTTGCTGCAGTTGGTCAGGTCTAGGTTCAGCACAACAGTATGTGCTCCAAGAATGAGGTCAGCTGACTACCTTAACATACTGAATGACCAAGTTATTCCATCAATGGATTTTTTATTCCCTGATGGCACGGGCATATTTCAAGATGACCATGCCAGGATTCATCATGCTCAAATTGTGAAAGAGTGGTTCAGGGAGCACGAGACATAATTTTCACAAATGGATTGGCCACCACAAAGTCCAGACCTTAACCACATTGAGAATCTTTGGGATGTGCTGTAGAAGGCTTTGCGTAGCAGTCAGACTCTACCATCATCAATGCAAGATCTTGGTGAAAAATTAATGCAACACTGGATGGAAATAAATCTTGTGACATTGCAGAAGCTTATCGAAACAATGCTACAGTGAATGCATGCCGTAATCAAAGCTAAAGGCGGACCAATGAAATATTAGAGTGTGTGAAGATACGAGATGTGCAGCACCTGAAACTACGGATACTGGAAGCCTGTGCTAGCATTTCTCCTGCAGTGTTGCTATCAGTGTGTGAAGAGTGGGAGAAGAGGGTTGCATTGACAATCCAACACAATGGGCAGCACATTGAACACATTTTATAAGTGGTCATAAACTTGTAAATAACTCATGAAAGAATAAAGTTACGTTAAAACCAAGCACACCATTGTTTTTCTTGTGAAATTCCCCTTAAAGTTTGATGTGTCACATACCCTCTTCCTATTGAAAAAACAAAAGTTGGAGTCAAAATGGCAAACTTCAAAATGGCCGCCATGGTCACCACCCATCTTGAAAAGTTTCCCCCTCACATATACTAATGTGCCACAAACAGGAAGTTGATATCACCAACCATTGCCATTTTATTAAGGTGTATCCATATAAATGGCCCACCCTCTACATATATCTTATTGTTAGGATGTGGACATCTGTACCAATTGGGATAATAGGAGGAATGACATTTGGGTACCGAGGAGATGCTGAAATGAGTCTCCTGCAATATGGCCACTCACACTCTCTGTTGTGGAGATGATATAAAATCTGATTCTTCTTTTCAGGTTTATTCAGACCCCTAACATTAAATGAACAAATTGTTAAGGTGGCCATGATGCAGGAAAGTCCCCAGAGCAAATCAATATAAACAAAAGCTGCCAGGACTGGGATGGGGGTACATCAGGCAAAGACATGAAGAAAATGGGGAAGATAAAAGACAAGACAAAATTTAAATAAGCATATTGAACACATAGACATTATATAAGCTAGTGAAGCAGATATGTCTTCTAGACAATCTGACAGGTTTCAAGGAGCATAAGATCTCTTCCGGAAGTTCACTGAAACTTTGATCCCACCGTCTGCCACTGCTCCCAAGTAGGTGTAGGTATGGATGGATAGTGTATGGGCCAATCAGGAAGGCTCACCGGTGGAAGCTCAAATTTTCCTAAGATTTAGACAATTCCTCCAGAGATTTGAAGACTTTTGTGCAGTAAGTTAAAAAGTTAAACCCCATCTGTAGAGTATGTTTTTGTCCCGTACAGTCGGGAGTGGTTTTAGAGCTTTCTGGAGAAGAACAGTCCATCTAGCCAGATCTAGGAGAATTAGTAGAGGAGCTGTTTGGTATGTTAGAGGATCAGATCTTCTTACTTTAGACAGGATAGCATCCTTCTCTTTAAAAAAATTGATTCTATAGGTAACATCTCTGCGGCATGCTGGGTCTTATGGTTTCAGGTGAGAGCACAGTATAACTGATCAATCTCAATAGTTTTATCAGGAGTGTATTGAAGTAAAGCACCAAAGAAAGTTTGGGCCCAAGTTTTTAAATGAGATATCTTAACTTTCTCACTTAGGCCTCTAATATGGAGATTGCTGCTTTTGTTTCTATTTTCTATATCGTCTAGGTGGTTCTGGAGCTAAGATATGTGTGCTCAATGAGACTGTAGTATTTGAGCATGAGCCTCTAGAGAATCATGTAGCCTCTCTTGGGTGTCCATAGTTGTCCTAGGCCGCGAAGGTAATATGATATCTGAGGTCTGAATCAAGAGTCTATCTACTCCTTGAGATGAGGGGAGCCAATGGATGCTTCCTGGAGGGGTGATAAACTGCAATTTTAAGAATGCCCAAGGTAGAGCTGGAGAAGCGCCTCCTCTGTCCTCTGGAACCAAACCACACCGTCTTCCATTCAATTCCATTTTTGATTCATCAGATTTCTGTTATTGAAATTACTTTGGCTTGTTCTTGAAGGTGTGCATATACCATGAGAGAGTTGCTTTTCCTTAACTTTCATAAACTTTCAGAAACATATGAGTGATCATATCTCCGATATCTGGACATGATAGAGTGTCTGGGTTCTGGAAGTGGGATGGAGACTCCCACCAACCTTAATCCCTCCCTAAATTTCCCCATTAATAATAGAATATAATGGTGATCCAGTAAAGAAAAAATAAAATCTAATAAGTAAACAATGCAATTTTTTTTCTTAATTACATACTTTATTTTATTTTTTTCATTTTCACTTGTAAAGCTCACACATGGCTCAATAGTTTAGGTTTATATTACAGGGAGATTGAATGACATAATCCCTATTTAATTAAAACCCAGATTTCCAAAAAGCTCCGTACAAAACAGTCTGTAGCCGTTGTAAGTCAGTTCAATTTTTGTACAACACAGGGGAAGATGTTTGATAATTAAACATCCTCCGATAAATTAATTTTGAAGCTTGTTCCTTTACAGTAAACGCTATAATTATCAGCAATAGAAAGTAATCGAGCAACAGATTCTATTCTGATTTCGCTCATCCTCTCCGGCGGGTTTTATGCCTTACTGTAAACATGTCTGAAAACGTTGTAAATGATACTCTATATAGAATATTGTGGTGAGCTTCACTTCTCGGGCCTGTCTGCCGTTTGCAAGGAATGTCGTACAAAGGCAAAATGAATACTCAATTATTCACAAAGGTCAATCCAGATTATTTTGTGCATATTTTAATATAACGACACCTGCTAATATTTAATATCAGAAAAAAGCCTAATGTGGTTAGAGTCACCTGTCTTCTATACTGCCAACCTTTATATATTCATGTAAAATCGTTTATTTGAAAACCACATGGAGCATCACAGACTGTGAGTTCCCAATGAATGGACCTGTTCATTATAAATATATACTGTACATTTATTACAGTTCAGAGCATTAGATTAAAGAGCAAATGTATTCTCCAGAAGACTAGAGAACAAAACTGTTTTAAATATAGCTGCTACACTGGAATATAGCAATTCAACAGGATAGATGGATGGATGGATAGATAGATAGATCTCATCAGTGTAACATAATTGCTCATTAGAAAAAAGGTTTACAAATACAGGTATAAACATGATTTAAAATTCCAAGTTCATTACAGTGTATCAGTATATAATAGTGTATTACATAGTGTACAGATCAATAGGGAAAAATGGATCCCACATCCATATTCGATATTCCATACATAATTATCACTAATTATCACATAAGGTGCAACTGTGCAAAACCATGATTCAATTAGAAAAGTTAAAAAAAAGGACAAACCCACGTCATGAGTTTCCAAGCATGTGATCCGATCTTAGCATCTCCAATCGGGTACTGCACAGGCGCCGGTATGCATCCTCAAGCCGCGAGAGTCTACAAACTCCCGCGCTTGCGCACCGAACGTCTGCCTCAGATGTTTTCTGCGCAGGCGCCGGAACGTATCCCGGGCCCGTGAGATCTCCCCATATCACACGCACGCGCACTAGGCGTCCGCAATAGAAATGTCTATCTCAGTGGCTGTCAGCCACTGCGCATGCCCAGAGGATCGAGATCTAATATTGTTGTCATGCCGTGACCATAGTAACTATATTCATATGCGGCCCAGAGGGAACAGCTGTCACACGATGCCGGCAAATGTCTATGGTGATACACACACTGGGTGTTAACCCAGCGTATGAACTCCATTGTGTTAGGGGAACAAAGGCGAGTCATCGCCCGCGCTCCCAGCCACTACACCCCGGCCTCATGCGTCAGTTGATGGGGGAGGGAGCAGGGGACGGGTGACACGGAGGTGCCCCGGTCCTCTGGTCCGCACAGGTCCTTGTACCCAGAGATGGTTGCTTGTGCCAGTGTTGAACATCCGTGACCATACACTATCCCCATCAACTGACGCATAAGGCCGGGGTGTAGTGGCTGGGAGCGCGGTCGATGACTCGCCTTTGTTCCCCTAACACAATGGAATTCATACGCTGGGTTAACACCCAGTGTGTGTATCACCATAGACATTTGCCGGCATCGTGTGACAGCTGTTCCCTCTGGGCCGCATATGAATATAGTTACTATGGTCACGGCGTGACAACAATATTAGATCTAGATCCTCTGGGCATGCGCAGTGGCTGACAGCCACTGAGATAGACATTTCTATTGCGGACGCCTAGTGCGCGTGCGCGTGATATCCGGAGATCTCGCGGGCCCGGAATACGTTCCGGCTCCTGCGCAGAAAACATCTGAGGCAGACGTTCGGTGCGCATGCGCGAGAGTTTGTAGACTCTCCCGGCTTGAGGATGCATACCGGCGCCTGCGCAGTACCCGATTGGCGACGCTAAGATCGGATCACATGCTTGGGAACTCATGACATGGGTTTGAATCATGTTTTTGCACAGTTGCACCTTATGTGATAATTAGTGATAATTATGTATGGAATATCGAATATGGATGTGGGATCAATTTTTCCCTATTGATCTGTACACTATGTAATACACTATTATATACTGATACACTGTAATAAACTTGGAATTTTTAATCATGTTTTATACCTGTATTTTGTAAACCTTTTTTCTAATGAGCAATTATGTTACACTGATGAGATTCACCTATTTAAATATGTTGAGAGCACTGTGTTCACCAGCTTGACAAAGGCTCCATTGAGAGAGATGAAATGCTGCATTGCTTTGGGGTGTAAATAAACATCACTGAAATTTCACCACAAGACCGGAGTACTGCCCATCTTTTATCATTTCTATCTTACCGCTCCTGGTTCGGGAACATTTTGGAGTTGCACCTGGCATACCTATAGAGTGCTGCTGACCCTGTTGCCTTATAGATATATAGATATAAAAAAATAGATAACAGATATATTCGAATTTGCGATATTTCACAAATATTTAGGTGATTATTCGTCATATATTCGCGCATCCGAGAATTTGTGATCTCGTCATTATTTTCTTGATTAAGAAAATCAGCAATCGGAAAATTTGCGATATGAAAATTTGCGATCAACGCTACCCCTATAGGCAACTTTCCTATTGCTTGCTAGGGATGTTGCTAAGTGCCGATATTCTCAATAAATTTTTTATCAATTCGCGATTTGAATATTTGTGAATACGAATATATAGCACTATATTGTAAATATTTGCGAATTCTCAAAGTGGCGATATTCGCGATTAAAATTTGCGATTCGAATATTTGCGCTCAACACTAATAATAGATAAGATAAACTAGATAGATAGATTTGAGATAGATAGTAGATAGATGATAGATAACATCTTCTGACATTTGAATGGCCTTTTTAGATCTATTTTGTATATTTTTGTATCTGTCTCCATTTTGTAATATGTACAGCAAAAAAACTTTCTATGACTGCTGACTCCCCCCTCAGATTATCTATCCGCACACTGCACAAGTGCTGGGATGGAAAGGATGCTTGAACAATTCATTTACTTTGCATGCCGACATTATCATATTTTCTCACTGTGGCTCCTGTGAAATCTGGATAATCTCACACAATAACAGATTATCCAAATCCACTACTTATACAAATAAAAGGGAGAGGATGAATTTTCAGTGGGATCATTAGTCCCGGGCAGAATACTTTTACGACCGCACTAAATAATTCAGCGACTTAAATACTATGTATCTGTGTATGACATTTGATAAGTTAATGGGGTTTTAGATCATTTGCGAGTGCAGTGTTTCTGGACAATACATTTAATCCTAACCATTGTGTGCAACATTACGTTTGTAAATTCCCAAAACGAATGTGGACCTCTGTTCAGTTCATTCAATGTATTAATAAAGTGATACAATTTCATTTCAGAATCGCATTAGCTCTCATGCTCTCCATCATCCAAGCTTCTACATCTCAAAATCATTGTCAACACTTAGAGCACTTTCGCTAATGTCTTCTATGATTTCAATTACTGGAGCACCAAAGGAAATGTGTGCACTTAGAATTGATTCTCCCAACTATTAATAGTTGTTTTTTTGGATCATATGTTAGAAAATGAAGCAGGTTTTAGAACTCTGCTCCTCCTTATTGAATATTAATGTACAGGCAACCATGCAAATTCCATTAATAGTTATGAAGCTGGAAATGTTATTTGAAGTCATGCTTCTTGGCTTTCCTAAAATCATTAATAGCTGTTCTTCTGGTTTAGAGAGTCAAAGCGCTAGCCAACTCTTGTTCTTTTTGTGTATGCCTTTTATGTGAAGCTTTGTATGGGCAAGAAAACAGTTACAAAGTGTGTATTGCTTCCACATTTTGTTTTGCCATAGAGTATCGTTTCCTGACCAAGGTTTATGGGAACTTGGTTAGGAACTACCTAGAAGAGCAGGGCTTCCCTCTCAGTCGCTCCCTACTGAAGCTTCATAGTTAAAAAACAGTACTTTTAATAGAAAGACCTGTAGGCACTGAGCCCTTTTCCTTTTTTTCCTATTAATTTACTTCTTAATGAAAATTAAGCAACTTTCTAGATTTTGCTTCTGCAAAGTGTGTGTGAATCCTACACCTCTCTGGTGGCGCTGCAGAATCTGAAAAAAATCTATCAGATCTATTTCAGATGGTTCTCTCTGCGTTCCTTATTCCTTTTCTCAGTGTTAGGCCTCTTGCACACTAACTTTTTTTTTCAGTTTACATTCCGTTTTTTGCATTCCGTATACGGAACTATTCATTTCAATGGATCCGCCAAAAAAACGGAAGGTACTCCGTATGCCTTCTGTATTTCCATTTGTCCGTTCCCTTCAAAGATAGAACATGTGCTATTATTGTCCGCATAATGGACAAGGATAGTACCGTTCTATCAGGGGCCATATGTTCCGTTCCGCAAAAAAACTGAATGCACACGGACGTCATCCGTATTTTTTGTGGATCCGTTTTTTGTGGACCCAAAAATACTGAAAAAGCCATACGGTAGTGTGCAAGAGGCCTAAGAGGAAGCAGCAGGGAGGAGGAGGAGATTATGCATTGTAGATCCAAATGTGGAGAGGGGGAAAGCATCCAAGTAAGGAAGCTCCCCCATTCTATAGATTAGGAGTAAAGAACACAAATACAAGTTTGTAAGGGTAAGACAGCACATAAGTAAAACTATTCATATGCACAGATTGTTGACAAAAACATTCATAAGACCTTTATGTTCAGAACTCCCTCATTAAAGGTTAAAATATGCAAAATAATCGTGGAGCTCCAGTTATGGGTCTTCAACATAGTGAAAGCCAGATATCCATCCAGGAAGTGAAAACCAAGCAAAGAGGTGTTCCCATTTTAGAGATCACCAAATCCACCATATTAAGTGGCCCCTATGTCAAAATCCAACTCTGTTACAAGTCTTAAGAATGTGACATCGGAAAGCAGTTCCTCAAGGTCCAAGAAAATAGAAACAAATGGTGATTATGTATTATTTTACAATCCAATTTGCAACTTTTTAGATTTTTCTAATAACTTTGCTACTTTTTCAAAAAGTCAGCAGGATGAGTGCAGGCCCACCAGTAAAAAAAATTTTGGGGGCCCACTGTAAAGCCACATGCAAATATTACCTGACCATACCGTGGCAGCAGCAAGATGCTACGAGATGTTTGATTATGGGGTCCCTGCAGTGACTTTGAGAGGGTGGGTCCCTGGGAAGATATGATGTAGGCTAGTCTGACTACCTAGAAGTCATCTCAGCCACCCAATGCATCTATAATACTAAACTGGGTAGTTTGTTAAATAGTCCACACATATGCAGCCTCTAAATACGTAGTGTCATTTGTGCAAGGGGACTTGGGGCAAACGTTGTTCTGGGACCTATCAGGGGATTGGTCTGTTCCCCTGTTGACAGTGTCGGACTGGGGTACCTAGGGCCCACCAGTAAAATCTATTTTGGGGGGACATATACTGAACTTGATTGAGGTCCTGTACATTGAATACAGGTATGTAGTGCAGTAATCCTACTGTGCTATTTGCCACTTGTGCAGGGGGTGGGAAACTAGGGGCCCACCGGGGAATTCCCCTGTACCCCTGTGGGCCAGTCCGAGCCTGCCTGTTGACCACACCAAGCCTGGCCATGGCAAAGAACTCTGCTACCCTACTCATTTAACAACATGTGCACCATAAAACCAGTGCACCTTACACCAGTAGCAGGTTTTGGTTCTGGAACACAGGAGGTGCGACAAATTTATTAACAGTGAATTGGTCGGATCTTCCTCTAGAGGGGTTTTCACTAAGACGGTAGTGTGAACCACCACTTTTTAGTAAATGACACCCAATGTCACAAAAATGGTAACCGACAACTCATCTTCCTTGTAAATCATGTTTCTAGCAATAGTAAATATAGAACGCTCACCCATACATTATGTTGTGAAATCACAGAGCAAAGGAACTTTAACAACAACAAAATATGGGGCACAATTAGTTTTGAATTTTACCTCTCTCTACTAATTAATAATTATAATAATGATGCCCCAGATATGAATATTTTATAATAAAGGCAGCTTAGCAAACTTCAAACACAAAATAGGAAGATGATAAAAGAGCAAATAAATAAATCATTCCAAGGTTAGAAACCAGAGTGGATACTTAGAAAACAAGATGCCCACTGCACAATACTTCAGTGTCGATGTGTTTGCATTAAATATGGATATTGAGCTAATTAACTGTTGTAGCAAGTGAAGTCATCCTCTTAAGAGTACTCAAGTGCATCAATATCCAGAAGTAATAAGAGAGTTGGAAAGAGTTTAGTATTACAATGGGCTACAGTGGACCAACATGGAAAGAATTCTAATTCTAGAACAACCGTGTGCTAGTCTGTGAGGTCAATATGGGACTTTATTGTATCTAAAGAATATTATAAATTATATCTCGTCAGCTACAGAATCTACTCTGTAAATACCAGAAAATTTGTATGTATAGTTTATATCACATATTCTGTCAGGATCAGAGAAGTTGGCAATGACAGATGCTTTAACAGGTTAAAAGTCCATTTTCTTAAATAAAATAAAACATCAAAATATCAGCAGTCACTTTGATCAATTCCTCACAAAACAATGTCCTCAGTAACATACTGTAGTACATCAGGCTTACAAAGCAAATAACTTGCAGCTTCCACATTCTGACACTGAGTGAGGGTCTGACCCCTAGTAATAAGGCCAGCACCTACACCTGGATTAGCTTGGGCTAGGAGAAAGTTGTGTACTGGAGGGGGGAGAGAATGGGAAGTCCTACTAACAACCTACCTTCCATTCCATAAAAATCCAGCCCAGTAAACAATTTGAAAAAGTGCCTCAGAAAACTACACTTTGCTGAAACAACCCAGCTTTTCTGTATTCCTTTTATCTAATTCATCTAAGAATTCTAGGTGAGATATAAACCCCCTCCAGTACTTCACCAACCATCGTGTCCCAAAGCTTTCTGCATTACAAGCACTAGATCCTGAATTTGCACAAAATAAAAATTCTGCAGCATATTTTCTTAAAGGGGTTATCCCATGATTTAAAAAAAAATTCAGACATCATATAGTACATGACAATCTCTTTGTAACATTTTGCCATTTTGGTTGCTTCGTATCCCCCCAAAAATTTAATAGATAGGGATCAAAAAGTCATAGACACCAAAAAATTGCATCAGTAAAAACTGCAGATGATGATATAGTTATTATAAAGCAGTAGTGGCTCAATAGATATCGAAACCAGGACTAAGTGGGTGCTCTAGCTGGTGGCTGGCTATCTGTCAATAAGCGGATTAGATAAAAATCCCAAAACACTGTAAAGCTGGCACTCTCACTACCTGGTGTATAAGAATGAGGTGTAATATATTTATGGGTAATATACCAAAAGATAAGAACTAGGAAAATGTACCCAGCATCTTAGTGTAGCTCCTTATTACATGCAGTAGAGATATTGATATTGTCACCTATTCAATTGTATATAGAAATTTTATAATTAAAATAAACATGAAATAGATATGAAAAAAATAGTTCTAGCAGGCATACAATTTACCGGTCTATTCTTATATTTCTATCATCGCGACCCTCATGGTGTTGAATCTAGTAATTAAAACCTTTCATGAAAAATAAAAAGTATATAAAAGTAGTTCCATATATTGATGTAAAAAAAAATGCATTAATATGAAGAGGATCAGTGCAGGAGACATGTAGAACAGCTGAATGGTCTTTATTTGAATAACAGCAATAAATCCTCAAAAAGGCAATGCTGCACCGCCAATGAGGCCAGGTGAGGCGATTGCCTCAGGCAGCACCAGGTAGGGACAAGTAGGGAGCAGCAGAAAGGCTTTGGGCAATGAGCGCTTTCATTGTGGAAGCGTTCATCTCTGCATATTCAACTGTATTGCTGTATTAAACGGTATGTTTTGTAGCGCTAGATGTAATGTTTTGCAAGTATGCCTTTAACTGTAAGGCTGGAGGAAGGGGTTAGGTTGAGAATTTGGGAAGGGGGGAGGGGCTGTCATTTCAGTTTTCACCTCAGACATCAGAAAGGCTAGATGCACCCCTGCAAAAAGGTATGGCTTATTAGATAGAATCAGATCAATATAGAGCCCCCAAAGACTCGTAGGGTATTAAAGTGCATTTACATAGCCTGAGAATCGGGCAGATTTTAAGGGGAAAAACATTCCTAACAATCTGGCCATGTACTGTAAATGTGCGGCCAATCACTCGATGAACGAGTAAAACGCTCGGTGATCCTGTCTTTCATGCAGTCACCACAGATCATGGCTTCTGGTCACCAGATTGTGCGGTCTTGATCTTCTGCTCAGAAACCATAATTCTGTATGAGGATGAAATATAGCAATAGCGATGTAAATGCAGCCGTCTCCTTCACTGAAAGAGCAACTGACGGGAAGGAACATTTCCATTTCCGCTTAGTCGGCCGTGTAAATCCAGCTTTAGTTATGCACTTTAATTAAGGATGTAGGAGTGTAGAACATATATTTTATTTGTGGCTGTGGCGCCCCATAATCACAGTTCCCTTCTTGTTCCGCCATGAAACTCGGGGAGTATGGGGGGGCCGCTTGCCCCATTGCAGCAGATGGAATAATATAGTGCCTTGCAAAAGTATTCACCGCCCTTGACTTTTTTCATATTTTGGTGCCTCACAACCTGGAATTAACATGGATTGTTTGAAGATTTGCATCATTTAATTTACAGAACATGCCAACAACTTTGAAGATTTTTTTTATATATTTTTTTTATTGTGAAGCAAATAACAAATAGGACAAAATAACAGAAAAAGTCAATGTGCATAACTATTCACCCCCCTAAAGTCAATACTTTGTAGAGCCACCTTTTGCGGCAATCACAGCACCAAGTCACTTTGGATAAGTCTCTATGAGCTCGTCACATCTTACCACTGGGATTGTTGCCCATTCCTCCTTGCAGAACTGCTCCAGCCGCTTCAATTGGATGGCTTATGCTTCTGAACAGCAATCTTTAAATCTTACCACAGATTTTCGATTGGATTGAGATCTGGGCTTTGACTAGGCCATTCCAACACACATTTACATGTCTCCCCTTAAATCACTCAAGTGTTGCTTTAGCAGTGTGTTTGGGGTCATTGTCCTGCCGGAAGGTGAACCTCCGTCTGAGCCTCAAATCACGCACAGAGTGGTACAGGTTTTGCTCAAGAACATCCCTGTATTTAGCACCGTCCATCTTTTCCTAAACTCGTACCAGTTTCCTAGTCCCGGCTGCTGAAAAACATTCCCACAGCATGATGCTGCCACCACCATGTTTCATTGTGAGGATGGTGTTCTTTGGGTGATGTGATGTGTTGGGTTTGACCCAGACATAGAGTTTCTTTGATGGCCGGAAAGTTCAATTCTAGTCTCATCAGACCAGAGCACCTTCCTCCATACATTTTGAGAGTCTTCCACTCTGCCATAAAGCCCAACTCTATGGAGCGTACAGCTTATTGTCGTCCTATGTACAGATACTCCAGTCTCTGCTGTGGAACTCTGCAGCTCCTCCAGGGTTACCTTAGGTCTCTGTGCTGCCTCTCTGATTAATGCCCTCCTTGCCCGGTCCGTCAGTTTTGGTAGGAGGCCGTCTCTTGGCAAGTTTGCTGTTGTGCCATGTTATTTCCATTTGGTTATAATAAAATGATGGTGCTCCTGGGGATCATCAAAGATTTGGATATTTTTTTAGAACCTAACCCTGATTTGCACTTCTTAACAACATTGTCCCTTACTTGTTTGGAGAGTTCCTTGGTCTTCATGTGTTTGGTTAGTGGTGTTTGGTTAGTGGTGCCTCTTGCTTAGGTGTTGCAGCCTCTGAGGTCTTTCAAAAAAGGTGTGTATATGTAATGACAGATCATGTGACACTTATTTTGCAAACAAGTGGACATCATTTCACTAATTTATGTGACTTCTGAAGGTAATTGGTTGCTCCATAGCTTTTTATGGGCTTCCTAACAAAGGGGATGAATACATACGCACATGCCAATTTTCTATTTCTAAACAATTGTTTTATTTATATATTTTTCTCATTTTACTTTACTAACTTAGACTATTGTGTTCTGATCCATCAAATAAAATTCAGATTAACAAAAGATTAAACTTAAGGCTGTTATGTAACAAAATACAAAAAAAAGTGAAGGGGGGTGAATACTTTTGCAAGGCACTGTAGCTGTGCTGTCAGGTAACTTGTTTGGTCGTATGCTGGCCAGTGCTTGCAGAAATTATCTGTGTTTCACAGACTAGGCTGTTTGAGCGTGTCCCGGCTGTGCTCACGGCAGGCTTTGGCAATTTTGTTGTTTGGGGGTCTGCTGCAGAGTCCTCAATAAACTTTAGGTCCAGATGTATACAGTATAATAGTTTCTGCCACTTGTTGTCTTGACACCTTTCTCAGTGGGACCATTTTTTGGTTGCTTTGCCTACAAAATTTTTTGAATAAATAGCGATCAAAAAGTCATGGTCACCCCAAAATTGTATCAGTAAAAACTACACATCAGCCCACAAAAAAAAACATTCCTATCACAGTTCGGTAGACAGAAAAATTATCGGTGTTAAAATATGGAGATGGAAAACATGGAAACACAACAAAAAATTTGTACATTTGGTATCATTGTAATCGTACTGAATAAAGATGCAGATAATGTCATTTTTACCACCCATTAAATGCCGTAAATACCAAACCTATAAAACTATGGCTTCCAAATACATTGTATGGATTAAATTGTGCCATTAGAAATTATACATTTTCCCACAATTAACAAGCCCTCATATTCCTATGTGAAATGAGAAGTAAAAAAGTTATGACCCTTGGAAGGCTGGGAGGAAAATTTTTTTTATAAAACTAAAATTTGTCTAGTTTTGAAAGAGTTAAAGAGTTAATGATGATAGAATACTATATAGAGGTGAGCAAACATTCCTATCTCGTTTTTGTGTTAAAGGGTCATTTTAGCCACCTATATGGCCACGGTGCCATTAAATTTGAACTACACAATGTTTTGCCCCTATCCATTTTTTCAGATGGCACAAAATAGATAAAATCAAATCAACTTCTAAAACTACACGCACAGCATGCTGCATAATTACCAGTAAAAAGTCACCTGGCCATTGTCAGCCAGGCAGCCTGATGTCCAAATCCAACCGTCCATTTTAATTAACACCCACCAGCCTCTCTACCATATATCACTGCCAGCCTCCTCCATATCTTGTGAATGCACTGGTGATTTGTACTTCTAGGGCATGTGCAGTACAGTTTATCATGTACTGTGCCTGGCTTTATGCGGGGAACCTCTTTTGATGCATCTAGTTCTTTCTTAGGCATAGTGGAGGTTTAAAGGGCTTCTGTCACCCCATTAAACCGTTTTTTTTTTCTTTACTAATAATCCCTACATTGCGATCTCATCATACATAAGCTAATTAATGATTTTCGTTCAGTAGAATTTGTTAAAAATCGATTTTTGAAATATGTAAATTACCTTGCTACCAGCAAGTAGGGCGGCTACTTGCTGGTAGCAGCCGCGTCCTCCGATGGTAATGACGCCCCCTCTGCTTGTTGATTGACAGATCCCGTCCGCTGGCCCTTTCTCTGCTGGCCCTGCCTGTTTTGATTCAATATCTGGCGCCTGCGCCGCGGCTGTACCTCTCTTCAATCTGCGCAGGCGCACTGAGAGGCGGCCGCTTGCTGCTCAATGCGCCTGCGCCGGGTGTAGATGTGACGTCATCGGCGCAGGCGCATTGAGGATGGAGCGGCCGAGTGAGTGGCCGCCCTTTGTTTCAAAAATCGATTTTTAACAAATTCTACTGAACGAAAATCATTAATTAGCTTATGTATGATGAGATCGCAGTGTAGGGATTATTAGTAAAGAAAAAAAAAATGGTTTAATGGGGTGACAGAAGCCCTTTAAGTGGCTAAAAAATAGTGTTGGGTGCGAATATTTGGATCGTAAATTTTAATCGCGAACATCGTCACTTCGAGAATTTGCAAAGATTTAGAATATAGGGCTATATATTCGTATTCTCCAATATTCTAGATTTTTTTTTCATCAGTAACCTCCCTTCTTGCTTGTGGGCCAATGAGAAGGCTGCAATGTCCTTGTCAGAGCTTAGCAACATCCCTAGCATCCAATAGGAAAGTTGCCTCCCCCTTACTATATAAGAACCTCCCCAGCAGCCATTTTCTGTAGTTTTATGGAGTTCTGAGAAAGAGAAAGTGAAACTGCTGTGCTCTGTGCTTTACTGTTTAATTACATTAGATAGTTAGATAGTTTATATATATAATACAGATAGTTAGTGGGAGTCAGTGTAGGTTATATCCTGATATAGTGGAGCTGATAGGTTCCAGTGCAAGGTGTTAGGCAGTGTGATAGGTTCAGCTGTCCATACATACATGCCACAGACATAGTGCTGTGATGTCACAAGTAGTGTTGGGCGCGAATATTCAAATCACAAATATTAATCGCGAATATCAGCACTTCGAGAATTTGTGAATATTTAGAATATAGTGAGATATATATATATATATTTGTATTATCAAATATTCTAGATTTTTTTTTTCTTCTGAACCCATGATCCCTCCCTGCTTCTTGCTTGTGGGCCAATGAGAAGGCTGCAATGTATTTGTCTGAGCTTAGAAACATCCCTAGCAAACAATAGGAAAGTTGCCTCCCCCTTACTATATAAGAACCTCCCCAGCAGCCATTTTCTACAGTTTTTTTTAAAGTTCTGAGAGAGAGAGAGCAGTGTTATTGCTGTGCTCTGTGCTTTCCACTCATTACATTAGATAGATAGATAGATAGTGTTGGTCAAGCACCAAAGTGCTCAGGTGCTCGAGTAGAATACCTTGGGATGCCCGGGGTGCTCTACCGAGCACCAGAGGACAATGGAAGTCAAAGGGAGCATTAAACCAGACACCCCCTGCTCTGAAGAGGGGAGGGTGTCTGGTTCATAGAAAAAGGTAAGAAATTGATGGAAACTCCACTGAAAAGGTTTGGGAACAGCATGGGGAGGATGTCTGGATGCATATTGGACTCCCAGGTCGCTGCTGGGAATGATGTTGTCCGAGTAGTACTCCACTTTTGCAGACTGACAATAATACGCACATAACCAAAGATAAAATCGATTTTAGAGGAAAAATTGTCAGGAAACATTCTGTCCTGCATATTTACTTGAATATAAAGTGCAAGTGCTGCCAAAAATTACAAGGAAGAGGCACTACGATACAACCTGTATTTCACATAGAGGAGGGCCTCATTCACATTGTGGTACAGTTGTTCAGGTAGTGGAACTTCTACACTCATAAAGCCTATGCACTTAGAAAAAGGGCTGCCAAAAATGACAAGGAATCGGCACTACGATACACCCTTTGTTACACATAAAGGAGAGCATCATACACACCATTGAAAAATTATGATTGATGGCCTGCTGGTGACCCTCAAAGACATTAGGAGCAAGGGCCTGCTGCTGAGCTGACCATCTAAAACATTTTGTGGGCGAGGGCCTGCTGCCAAGCTGACCATTTAAAACATTTTGTGGGCGAGGGCCTGCTGCCGAGCTGACCATCTAAAAAAATTATGTGGGCGAGGGCCTGCTGTCGAGCTGACCATCTAAAACATTTTGTGGGCGAGGGCCTGCTGCCGAGCTGACCATTTAAAACATTTTGCGGTCGAGGGCCTGCTGCTGAGCTGAACCTCTAAAACATTATGGTTAAGAACCTGCTGCTAAACTGACCCTCAAAAGCATTATGGGTGAGGGCCTGCTGGTGACCCTCTAAAACATTATGGGTGAGGGCCCGCTGCTAAGCTGACCCTCTAAAATATTAGTAGCTAGGGCAGCCTAATAAGCATGTTGATATGATGGAGGAGGAGGATGAGAAAAAAGAGATTGAACCATATACCTCAAAGGCACCAGCACCTCCAAGGCGTAGAGTGCCAGTTTGTACAACGTGTCCAGCTTGGACACCCAATAGTTGTAAGGCACAGAGGGATCACTGAGGTTACTGACACAGTCTGCTACGTACTTCTTCACCATCTTCCAAAATGTTTCCCTCCTTGCGACACTAGGCCGCGCACCAGGTTAAGGGGCCTGGCAGGGTGTAATAAAACTGTCCCAAGCCTTGGAGAGTGTTTCCTTGCCTCTGTTTGAACTGCTGTGTGTTCCCTAGTCTCCCCTCCTTGGTTGGCCAAGGAACTACGTACTCTGCAGTGAGCGTTGTCAGCTGGAAATTTTTGAAGCAATTTACAGGACCTTCTGGTATTGCACCATTTTGCTCATCCTCTCCACCACAGGAATGAGAGATGAGAAGTTCAGGGGTCAAGAAGGGTGAACAACCAGTAATCGGTGTTGTCCAAAATGCGTATAACGTGAGGGTCATGGGAAAGGCAGCCTAACATAAAGTCAGCCATGTGTGCCAGAGTCCCAACAGACAAGACTTTGCTGTCCTCATCAGGAGGATGAATCTCAATCTTCTTATCCTCTTCCTCCTCTTCTACCCATCCACACTGAACAGATGGAATAAAACTTCCATGGGTACTACCCTCTGTAGCGGAGGCAACCGTCTCCTGCTCCTCCTCCTTATCATCATCCAATTTGTGCTGTGAAAATGAACTGAGGGTGGTCTGGCTATCACTCTGTGTACTTTCTTCCCCCATTTCCACCTCTTACAAATGAAAAGCATACGCCAAAATTGTGAGCAGCGAGGGTTTAAGTAGACACAGAAGTGGGATGGTTACGCTGATAACAGCGTTTTCGCAGCTCACCATCTATGTTAATTCCTCAAAGTTGCGTAAAACCTCACAGAGGTCAGACATCAATGTCCCCTCGTCGCTTGTGAAGAGTGGAAGCTGACTGGAAAGGCTACGACCATGTTGCAGCTGGTATTCCACTACTGTCCTCTGCTGCTCACAAAGCCTGGCCAACATGTGGAACGTGGAGTTCCAGAGCGTGCTCACATCGCATAACAGTCGGTGAGCTGGCAATTGCAAGCACTGCTGCAGCGTTGCCAGACCAGCGAAAGCTGACAATGACTTGCGGAAATGGTCACACATGCGGCACACCTTCACCAGCAGCTCAGGCAAACTGGGGTAGGTTTTAAGAAACCACTGAACCACTAAGTTTAACACGTGGACTAGGCATGGGATGTGTCTGAGCTTGCCGAGCTCGACCAAGTTACGGCCATTATCACACACAACCATGCCTGGTTATAGGTTGAGTGGCGAGAGCCACAGCTCAGTCTGGTCCCTTATCCCCTGCCACAGCTCTGCGGTGGTGTGCTGTTTGTCATCTAAGCAGATCAGTTTAAGCATGGCCTGTTGCCGCTTCTCCCCTGGAGTGCTACACTGCTTCCAGTTACTGACTGATGTCTGACTGGTGCTGATAATTAGGAGGTGGAAGTGGAGGAGGAGGATAAGGGGGGGGATACAGCCACTAACGTAGGTGGCGGTGGAAACCCTGATGGAAGTAGGGCCCGCATTAATTGGTGTCGGTAGCCTCCACAACGTTCACCTAGTGTGCCATCAGGGAAATGTAGCGTCCATGGCCAACAGCACTTGTCCCTGTGTCAGTTGTTAAGTGGACCTTCCCAATAACTGTGTTGACAGGGCATGGGTGATGTTACGGGACACATGATGGTGTAAAGCTGTGACTGAACACTGTGAAAAATATTGGCGGCTGGGGACAGAATACCACGGGACAGCCGCGGCCATTAGGCTGCGGAAAGCCTCAGTGTCCACAAGCCTAAATGGCAACATTTCCAGGGCCAGCAATTTGGAAAGGTGCGCATTTAGTGCTATGGTCTTTGAGACGGTTGGTTGAATGGGTATTTGTGCTTTCGTTCAAAGACCTGGGGTATAGACATCTGTACGCTGCACTGGGACACAGAAGTGGATGTGCTAGCTGATGGTACTTGCATAGGTCCAGGTGCATGGCGGGAATATTCCGGTCCTGCGTCTTGGACAGTGGATTAGCCAGCATGTAACACAGGGGAAGAGGAGGCAGTGGTGTGACCCGCAGACACTGGTTGTGGACCCAGGCGTTCGGCCCACCTATTAGGGTGCTTTTATGCCATGTGGCGGATCATGCTGGTATTGGTAAGGTTACTAGTGTTCACGCCCCTGCTCATTTTGGTACGGCATAGGTTGCAAATGTCAATTCTTTTATCGTCCGCACTTTCCTCAAAAAAGCGCCAGACTGCAGAACACCTACCCCTTGGCAAGGGAGATTGCTGCTAGGGGGTGCACCGGGGAACAGTTGCGAACCTATTTGGTGTGGCTAGCCTTCTCCCTTTTGCCACCCCTCTGCCTCTTACAGCCTGTTGTGGTGCTGCGGATCCCTCCCCCTCTGTACTGTGGTCCACGCTCGGCTTGCCACCTTCCCAGGTTGGGTCTATGACTTAATCGTCCAGCACCTCCTCTTCCACTTCCTCACTCTGGTCATCCTCCTGTCTTGTTGACCTAACAACAACCTCAGTTATTGACAACTGTGTCTCATCCTCATCATGAACCTCTTGAGACACTAATTGCGGTTGACTTATTGGCACCTGTGTCTCATCATCATTATCCACCTTGTGAAAGACTAATAGCCGTTCCCCACCATCATCTTCTTCTGACTGTTGATGCTCCAGAGTTTGGGAATCAGGGCACAAGATCTCCTCATGTCCCTCTTCAAGCAGGCTTTTCGAGAGGTCCAAATTAAGGAATGGCAATGAAAACAGCTCCTCAGAATATCTGAGTGTGGGATCACTTGTTTGCCAAGATTTTACATGGTGGGTGGAAGGAGTATCAAGGTGAGGAAGCTAGGTACTGTGAATGAGTGTGTTTCTTGTGCTTTGACAGCAGGCACAGTTTCACCGCGTCCAGGGCCACGGCCTCTGCATGCACCATCAGCAGCACGGCCACTTCCCCGTCCCTTACTGCTCGCCTTGTGCATATTAAATGGTATATATGCTTGCAGTATGTCACACGTACAGTAGCACAGGTTTAGAAAGTGTATGCGCAAATAAAGTACACAGAATGTCACAGATATTTTTAGGATGTGCACACGTTAAACAGGAGGTATAGCGCAAGTAATGTCGCTGTCACCACTGCCTAATAAAAAATTACACTGAATGAATGTCACTGATATTTAGGAAGCGCACACGTTAAACAGGAGATATAGCACAAGTAATGTCGCTGTCACCACCGCCTAATAAAACATTACACTGAATGAATGTCACTGATATTTAGGATGGGCAAACGTTATACAGGAGATGTAGCGCGGGTAATGTCACTGCCACCAGCAGCAAAAAATTTTTACTGAATGTCACTGATATTTCAGATACACAAACGTTATACAGGAGATGTAGCACAGGTAATGTAACTGTCCGCAGCGGACACCGTCTGCAGAAAAAGTACACTGGATGTCACAGATATTTTGTGCACACGTTACACAGGAGATGTAGCGCAGATAATGTCGCTGTCAACAGCGCCGAAAAAAATTACACTGAATGTCACTGATATTTCGGATGCGCTAATGCTATACTGGAGATGAAGTGCAGGTAATGTCGCTGCCACCAGCAGCAAAAAAATTAGACTGTATGGCACTGATATTTCGGATACGCAAAAGTTATACAGGAGATGTAGCGCAGGTAATGTAACCGTCCGCAGCGGATACCGTCTAGGGAAAAAGTACACTGGATGCCACAGATATTTTTAGGTTGCGCATATGTAAGACAGGAGATGTAGCGCAGATAATGTAACCGTCTGCAGCAGATACTGTCTAGGGAAAAAGTACACTGGATGTACCATATATTTTTAGGCTGCGCACACGTTAGACAGGAGATGTAGTGCTTATAATGTCGCTGTCTGCAGCGGCCAAACAATTGCAAGCTATTTATGGCAGGTTGCGCTAAAAATATATATTGCTGCCAGATACAACTATAGTCCTTAAAAGGACTTTTGGGTCTCTAACATGTTTTAGCAATTTAGCGCTGGTTGCGCTAAAAATATATATTGCTGCCACACACAATAGTCCCTAAAAGGACTTTGGGGTCTGTAACAAGTATAAAAACTAAAATATTGCTATTTCAATCCCTACACTATCTCTCCCTTCTGCTCTCCAGCTAATACTGAGCAGAACACGTGTCATTGGGTGCTATACATGGCTACGGCATTACAGTGAATGGCAGTACTTACCTGCACGTTTATTGGCTGCGTAGCAGCCAATAAATGTGCGGGGAGGAGACTCGAGCATCGCGCTCCAGCACACTCGATATTCGTCCAACACTACCAATAACATTGATGCCTTCAGGGGTTAAAAACAAAAAAAAATACATACTCACCACAATAATTTGTGCATGGAGAGGCCATTATGGCCATCTTGATTGAAGAAAACACACCAATTCTCGCTCGCACTGACATGATGACATCATCACAGTTGCCGGGCATGGTGACTTCATCATTGATTTAGTGCATTATCGTCAATCAAGATGGCCATAACGGCCTCTCCATGTACAAATTAATGTGGTGAGTATTAATTTTGTTTTTTACCTCTATTTGAGGGAAAATTAATTTGTTACCACAAAGCGCGAAGAAATTCAGGTTTGTGACAAAATAAAATTTTCCCTGAAATTCGGATCAAAGTCCACTTTGTTAACTTCGATAAGCTCAACGCTACTGATAACGTTTGACCAGATCAGTGAGACAAACAAAAAATAAGGAAAAGTACAAATAGCAGGTGGCGCTAGGCAGATAGATTTTATTGAATAGCTCACTGGCTATACTAAATTTTTAATTACTGTACATCCCATTGCAAATGTATTCAGATCCAGGTACTGGTTTTTAAAATGTAGAATATTTTTTGTGACACAATGCCTTTAAACTATGGAGTTTTCACAGATTTTCACAGTTATTTGCAAAGATAATTGGGTCCACTCACATTCTGCTCTGTGTCACTCAAGACATACAAACTGTGTCTTGAAAATTTCCCCCTTTTTATGTTTTTTCTAACTACTTTTAAAGGGAATCATTCTTCATGATTTATGGCCACTTTGATGGAATTTTTTTACTTTAATACATGGACCTTTGGCTAATATTTTTTTTTAAGGGTTTTATGAAAAAGTTTACATCCGTAGCTTCTATGTATCACAATAAATAGCAAGCTGCATTATGCCATTCACAGTGAATTCTTGGCTTCTAGTTCATCTCTCTTCTCTTGGTCTACAATACCTCTTTCTCCTCCACTGAATGATCTTGAACTTTGATTGGTCCATAAATCAGCTTAGACAATCATTCAGGAGAGGAAAAAGAGAGGGCTGAAGACTAAGCCTCCAAACAACCCTTTTGACAGATTTCACTGTAAATGGCAATCTACAGCCTGCTATGTACTGTAATGAAACTACACTGAAACAACAGAAACCTAAAATACGTATCAAATACTGCAATTAGAGTTGAGCGAACACCTGGATGTTCGGGTTCGAGAAGTTCGGCCGAACATCCCGGAAATGTTCGGGTTCGGGATCCGAACCCGATCCGAACTTCGTCCCGAACCCGAACCCCATTGAAGTCAATGGGGACCCGAACTTTTCGGCACTAAAAAGGCTGTAAAACAGCCCAGGAAAGAGCTAGAGGGCTGCAAAAGGCAGCAACATGTAGGTAAATCCCCTGCAAACAAATGTGGATAGGGAAATGAATTAAAATAAAAATTAAATAAATAAAAATTAACCAAAATCAATTGGAGAGAGGTTCCATAGCAGAGAATCTGGCTTCCCGTCACCCACCACTGGAACAGTCCATTCTCAGATATTTAGGCCCCGGCACCCAGGCAGAGGAGAGAGGTCCCGTAACAGAGAATCTGTCTTCATGTCAGCAGAGAATTAGTCTGCATGTCATAGCAGAGAATGAGGCTTCACGTCAGCCACCACTGCAACAGTCCATTGGCATATATTTAGGCCCAGCACCCAGGCAGAGGAGAGAGGTCCCGTAACAGACAATCTGGCTTCATGTCAGCAGAGAATCAGTCTGCATGTCATAGCAGAGAATCAGGCTTCACGTCACCCACCACTGCAACAGTCCATTGTCATAAATTTAGGCCCAGCACTAGTGTTGAGCGGCATGTCCCATATTCAAATTCGCGAAATTTTGTGAATATTCGAAAGAATATTCGTAAAATATTCGCGATTATTCAAATTCGTTATTATTTCGCATATGCGATAATTCGAATTTTCGCATCGCATAATACATATGCTATGCAAAATTCACATGTGCGCTAATGAAATCGCCTTACGAAGATTCGCAACTCAATTCAATCATTAATGTATGAATGCAATGCCCTTTGCCTCTGTTCTGGGACAAGTGTAGATATTCGCATGTGCGCTAATAAAATCGCCTTACGAAGATTCGCACCTCAATCACTTTCTAGGGAATGTGAGACTTTTGGGAATCAATCGAGATACAGTGGGGGGTGATGACAGTAGTTGACAGAGTACAGATCAATGTAATCTGTAAGGTGGAAAGTAAAATAAAAAATACGAATTTTCGTTAATCGAATTTTACGAAGTTCTACGTATTCGCGAATATGGTGCTATACTATATGAATGCACAGGCCTTTGCCTCTCTGTTCTGGGGACAAGTGTAGATATTTGCATTTGCGTTAATAAAATCGCCTTACGAAGATTCGCAGCTCAATTCAATCACTAATGTATGAATGCAAAGCCCTTTGCCTCTGTTCTGGGACAAGTGTAGATATTCGCATGTGCGCTAATAAAATCGCCTTACGAAGATTCGCAACTCAATTCACTAATGTATGAATGCAAAGCCCTTTGCCTCTGTTCTGGGACGTGCCGATATTCGCATGTGCGCTAATAAAATCGCCTTACGAAGATTCGCGCCTCAATCACTTTCTAGGCAATGTGAGTAAGATCTGAGCTGTTGGACCTTTGGGAAACAATCAATTATATGTGTACTGTAATTTTGTGGGGGGGGGGGGGAAAAACAAAAAACGAATATTCGTTTTTACGAATATATAGCACTATATTCGAAATATTCGCGAAATCGCGAAGTTGCGATATTCGCGAAAAAAATTTGCTTTTCGAATATTCGCGCTCAACACTACCCAGCACCCAGGCAGAGGAGAGAGGTCCCGTAACAGAGAATCTGGCTTCATGTCAGCAGAGAATCAGTCTGCATGTCATAGCAGAGAATGAGGCTTCACGTCAGCCACCACTGCAACAGTCCATTGGCATATATTTAGGCCCAGCACCCAGGCAGAGGAGGGAGGTCCCGTAACAGAGAATCTGTCTTCATGTCAGCAGAGAATTAGTCTGCATGTCATAGCAGAGAATGAGGCTTCACGTCAGCCACCACTGCAACAGTCCATTGGCATATATTTAGGCCCAGCACACACACAGGCAGAGGAGAGAGGTCCCGTAACAGACAATCTGGCTTCATGTCAGCAGAGAATCAGTCTGCATGTCATAGCAGAGAATGAGGCTTCACGTCAGCCACCACTGCAACAGTCCATTGGCATATATTTAGGCCCAGCACACACACAGGCAGAGGAGAGAGGTCCCGTAACAGACAATCTGGCTTCATGTCAGCAGAGAATCAGTCTGCATGTCATAGCAGAGAATGAGGCTTCACGTCAGCCACCACTGCAACAGTCCATTGGCATATATTTAGGCCCAGCACACACAGGCAGAGGAGAGAGGTCCCGTAACAGACAATCTGGCTTCATGTCAGCAGAGAATCAGTCTGCATGTCATAGCAGAGAATGAGGCTTCACGTCAGCCACCACTGCAACAGTCCATTGGCATATATTTAGGCCCAGCACACACAGGCAGAGGAGAGAGGTCCCGTAACAGAGAATCTGGCTTCATGTCAGCAGAGAATCAGTCTGCATGTCATAGCAGAGAATGAGGCTTCACGTCAGCCACCACTGCAACAGTCCATTGGCATATATTTAGGCCCAGCACACACAGGCAGAGGAGAGAGGTCCCGTAACAGAGAATCTGGCTTCATGTCAGCAGAGAATCAGTCTGCATGTCATAGCAGAGAATGAGGCTTCACGTCAGCCACCACTGCAACAGTCCATTGTCATAAATTTAGGCCCAGCACCCAGGCAGAGGAGAGAGGTCCCGTAACAGACAATCTGGCTTCATGTCAGCAGAGAATCAGTCTGCATGTCATAGCAGAGAATCAGGCTTCACGTCAGCCACCACTGCAACAGTCCATTGTCATAAATTTAGGCCCAGCACCCAGGCAGAGGAGAGAGGTCCCGTAACAGACAATCTGGCTTCATGTCAGCAGAGAATCAGTCTTCATATCATAGCAGAGAATCAGGCTTCACGTCACCCACCACTGTAAGAGTCAATTTTCATAAATTTAGGCCCAGAACCCAGGCAGAGGAGAAAGGTCCCGTAACAGACAATCTGGCTTCATGTCAGCAGAGAATCAGTCTTCATATCATAGCAGAGAATCAGGCTTCACGTCACCCACCACTGTAACAGTCAATTTTCATAAATTTAGGCCCAGAACCCAGGCAGAGGAGAAAGGTCCCGTAACAGACAATCTGGCTTCATGTCAGCAGAGAATCAGTCTTCATATCATAGCAGAGAATCAGGCTTCACGTCACCCACCACTGCAACAGTCCATTGTCATAATTTAGGCCCTAGCACACAGGCAGAGGAGAGAGGCTCCCGTAACAGAGCAATCTGGCTTCATGTCAGCAGAGAATTCAGTCTGCATGTCATAGCAGAGAATCAGGCTTCATGTCAGCCACCACTGCAACAGTCCATTGGCATATATTTAGGCCTAGCACACAGGCAGAGGAGAGGTTCATTCAACTTTGGGTAGCATCGCAATATAATGGTAAAATGAAAATAAAAATAGGATTGAATGAGGAAGTGCCCTGGAGTCCAATAATATATGGTTATGGGGAGGTAGTTAATGTCTAATCTGGACAAGGGACGGACAGGTCCTGTGGGATCCATGCCTGGTTCATTTTTATGAACGTCAGCTTGTCCACATTGGCTGTAGACAGGCGGCTGCGTTTGTCTGTAATGACGCCCCCTGCCGTGCTGAATACACGTTCAGACAAAACGCTGGCTGCCGGGCAGGCCAGCACCTCCAAGGCATAAAAGGCTAGCTCTGGCCACGTGGACAATTTAGAGACCCAGAAGTTGAATGGGGCCGAACCATCAGTCAGTACGTGGAGGGGTGTGCACACGTACTGTTCCACCATGTTAGTGAAATGTTGCCTCCTGCTAACACGTTGCGTATCAGGTGGTGGTGCAGTTAGCTGTGGCGTGTTGACAAAAGTTTTCCACATCTCTGCCATGCTAACCCTGCCCTCAGAGGAGCTGGCCGTGACACAGCTGCCTTGGCGACCTCTTGCTCCTCCTCTGCCTTGGCCTTGGGCTTCCACTTGTTCCCCTGTGACATTTGGGAATGCTCTCAGTAGCGCGTCTACCAACGTGCGCTTGTACTCGCGCATCTTCCTATCACGCTCCAGTGCAGGAAGTAAGGTGGGCACATTGTCTTTGTAGCGTGGATCCAGCAGGGTGGCAACCCAGTAGTCCGCACAGGTTAAAATGTGGGCAACTCTGCTGTCGTTGCGCAGGCACTGCAGCATGTAGTCGCTCATGTGTGCCAGGCTGCCCAGGGATAAGGACAAGCTGTCCTCTGTGGGAGGCGTATCGTCATCGTCCTGCCTTTCCCCCCAGCCACGCACCAGTGATGGACCCGAGCTGCGTTGGGTGCCACCCCGCTGTGACCATGCTTCATCCTCATCCTCCTCCACCTCCTCCTCATCCTCGTCCTCCTCGTCCTCCAGTAGTGGGCCCTGGCTGGCCACATTTGTACCTGGCCTCTGCTGTTGCCAAAAACCTCCCTCTGAGTCACTTCGAAGAGACTGGCCTGAAAGTGCTAAAAATGACCCCTCTTCCTCCTCCTCCTCCTCCTCCTCCTGGGCCACCTCCTCTTCCATCATCGCCCTAAGTGTTTTCTCAAGGAGACATAGAAGTGGTATTGTAACGCTGATAACGGTGTCATCGCCACTGGCCATGTTGGTGGAGTACTCGAAACAGCGCAACAGGGCACACAGGTCTCGCATGGAGGCCCAGTCATTGGTGGTGAAGTGGTGCTGTTCTGTAGTGCGACTGACCCGTGCGTGCTGCAGCTGAAACTCCACTATGGCCTGCTGCTGCTCGCACAGTCTGTCCAGCATGTGCAAGGTGGAGTTCCACCTGGTGGGCACGTCGCATATGAGGCGGTGAGCGGGAAGGCCGAAGTTACGCTGTAGCGCAGACAGGCGAGCAGCAGCAGGATGTGAACGCCGGAAGCGCGAACAGACGGCCCGCACTTTATGCAGCAGCTCTGACATGTCGGGGTAGTTGTGAATGAACTTCTGCACCACCAAATTCAGCACATGCGCCAAGCAAGGGATGTGCGTCAAATTGGCTAGTCCCAGAGCTGCAACGAGATTTCGCCCATTATCACACACCACCAGGCCGGGCTTGAGGCTCACCGGCAGCAACCACTCGTCGGTCTGTTGTTCAATACCCCGCCACAACTCCTGTGCGGTGTGGGGCCTGTCCCCCAAACATATGAGTTTCAGAATGGCCTGCTGACGTTTACCCCGGGCTGTGCTGAAGTTGGTGGTGAAGGTGTGTGGCTGACTGGATGAGCAGGTGGAAGAAGAGGAGGAGGAAGCCGAGAAGGAGGAGGTGGCAACAGGAGGCAAAGAATGTTGCCCTGCGATCCTTGGCGGCGGAAGGACGTGCGCCAAACAGCTCTCCGCCTGGGGCCCAGCTGCCACTACATTTACCCAGTGTGCAGTTAGGGAGATATAGCGTCCCTGGCCGTGCTTACTGGTCCACGTATCTGTGGTTAGGTGGACCTTGCTACAGATGGCGTTGCGCAGTGCACACTTGATTTTATCGGATACTTGGTTGTGCAGGGAAGGCACGGCTCTCTTGGAGAAGTAGTGCCGGCTGGGAACAACATACTGTGGGACAGCAAGCGACATGAGCTGTTTGAAGCTGTCTGTGTCCACCAGCCTAAATGACAGCATTTCATAGGCCAGTAGTTTAGAAATGCTGGCATTCAGGGCCAGGGATCGAGGGTGGCTAGGTGGGAATTTACGCTTTCTATCAAATGTTTGTGAGATGGAGAGCTGAACGCTGGCGTGTGACATGGTTGAGACGCTTGGTGACGGAGGTGGTGGTGGTGGTGTTGGTGGTACATCCCCTGTTTGCTGGGCGGCAGGTGCCAACGTTCCTCCAGAGGCGGAGGAAGAGGCCGAGGCGGCAGCAGCAGAATAGGCCGAGGCGGCAGCAGCAGAAGAGGTAGCAGGGGGAGCCTGAGTGACTTCCTTGGTTTTAAGGTGTTTACTCCACTGCAGTTCATGCTTTGCATGCAGGTGCCTGGTCATGCAGGTTGTGCTCAGGTTCAGAACGTTAATGCCTCGCTTCAGGCTCTGATGGCACAGCGTGCAAACCACTCGGGTCTTGTCGTCAGCACATTGTTTGAAGAAGTGCCATGCCAGGGAACTCCTTGAAGCTGCCTTTGGGGTGCTCGGTCCCAGATGGCGGCGGTCAGTAGCAGGCGGAGTCTCTTGGCGGCGGGTGTTCTGCTTTTGCCCACTGCTCCCTCTTTTGCTACGCTGTTGGCTCGGTCTCACCACTGCCTCTTCCTCCGAACTGTGAAAGTCAGTGGCACGACCTTCATTCCATGTGGGGTCTAGGACCTCATCGTCCCCTGCATCGTCTTCCACCCAGTCTTGATCCCTGACCTCCTGTTCAGTCTGCACACTGCAGAAAGACGCAGCAGTTGGCACCTGTGTTTCGTCATCATCAGAGACATGCTGAGGTGGTATTCCCATGTCCTCATCATCAGGAAACATAAGTGGTTGTGCGTCAGTGCATTCTATGTCTTTCACCGCTGGGGAAGGGCTAGGTGGATGCCCTTGGGAAACCCTGCCAGCGGAGTCTTCAAACAGCATAAGAGACTGCTGCATAACTTGAGGCTGAGACAGTTTCCCTGGTATGCATGGGGGTGATGTGACAGACTGATGGGGTTGGTTTTCAGGCGCCATCTGTGCGCTTTCTGCAGAAGACTGGGTGGGAGATAATGTGAACGTGCTGGATCCACTGTCGGCCACCCAATTGACTAATGCCTGTACCTGCTCAGGCCTTACCATCCTTAGAACGGCATTGGGCCCCACCATATATCGCTGTAAATTCTGGCGGCTACTGGGACCTGAGGTAGTTGGTACACTAGGACGTGTGGATGTGGCAGAACGGCCACGTCCTCTCCCAGCACCAGAGGGTCCACTAACACCACCACGACCATGTCCACGTCCGCGTCCCTTACTAGATGTTTTTCTCATTGTTATGGTTCACCACAACAACAAATATATTATTTGGCCCAATGTATTGTATTCAAATTCAGCGGGATATAAATTTGAGGCCTAGTATTTAGGCGCTGGGTGACCGGTATGGATTTAGTGACAGAATTAGACTTGGAAATGCACAGAAGCGTGTGTGTGAAGTTATTCTGAATGACCCAATGTGCACCTTGAATATTATATACCCTTTTAGGGATAGATTTCAAATAGCTCTGATATAGCAGAAACCACTAAATTATGAAATTGCTAAATTGGGAATTGTACTTCAACCCAGAACAAAAAATGTGCTTTGACGGACACTAAATAACTTTCCCAGCTACAACAGGACAACGGGTAACGAGAGATTTAGAGGGATTTAAATTTGAGGCCTAGTATTTAGGCGCTGGGTGACAGGTATGGGTTTAGTGACAGAATTAGACTTGGAAATACACAGTAGCGGGTGTGTGTGAAGTTATTCTGAATGACCCTATGTGCACCTTCAATATTATATACCCTTTTATGGATAGATTTCAAATAGCTCTGATATAGCAGAAACCACTAAATTATGAAATTGCTAAATTGGGAATTGTACTTCAACCCAGAACAAAAAATGTGCTTTGACGGACACTAAATAACTTTCCCAGCTACAACAGGACAACGGTAACGAGAGATTTAGAGGGATTTAAATTTGAGGCCTAGTATTTAGGCGCTGGGTGACAGGTATGGGTTTAGTGACAGAATTAGACTTGGAAATACACAGTAGCGGGTGTGTGTGAAGTTATTCTGAATGACCCAATGTGCACCTTCAATATTATATACCCTTTTAGGGATAGATTTCAAATAGCTCTGATATAGCAGAAACCACTAAATTATGAAATTGCTAAATTGGGAATTGTACTTCAACCCAGAACAAAAAATGTGCTTTGACGGGCACTAAATAACTTTCCCAGCTACAACAGGACAGCGGTAACGAGAGATTTAGAGGGATTTAAATTTGAGGCCTAGTATTTAGGCGCTGGGTGACAGGTATGGGTTTAGTGACAGAATTAGACTTGGAAATACACAGTAGCGGGTGTGTGTGAAGTTATTCTGAATGACCCTATGTGCACCTTCAATATTATATACCCTTTTAGGGATAGATTTCAAATAGCTCTGATATAGCAGAAACCACTAAATTATGAAATTGCTAAATTGGGAATTGTACTTCAACCCAGAACAAAAAATGTGCTTTGACGGACACTAAATAACTTTCCCAGCTACAACAGGACAACGGTAACGAGAGATTTAGAGGGATTAAATTTGAGGCCTAGTATTTAGGCGCTGGGTGACAGGTATGGGTTTAGTGACAGAATTAGACTTGGAAATACACAGTAGCGGGTGTGTGTGAAGTTATTCTGAATGACCCTATGTGCACCTTCAATATTATATACCCTTTTATGGATAGATTTCAAATAGCTCTGATATAGCAGAAACCACTAAATTATGAAATTGCTAAATTGGGAATTGTACTTCAACCCAGAACAAAAAATGTGCTTTGACGGGCACTAAATAACTTTCCCAGCTACAACAGGACAACGGTAACGAGAGATTTAGAGGGATTTAAATTTGAGGCCTAGTATTTAGGCGCTGGGTGACAGGTATGGGTTTAGTGACAGAATTAGACTTGGAAATACACAGTAGCGGGTGTGTGTGAAGTTATTCTGAATGACCCTATGTGCACCTTCAATATTATATACCCTTTTATGGATAGATTTCAAATAGCTCTGATATAGCAGAAACCACTAAATTATGAAATTGCTAAATTGGGAATTGTACTTCAACCCAGAACAAAAAATGTGCTTTGACGGACACTAAATATCTTGCCCAGCAACAACAGTACAGCGGTGGGTAACGAGAGATTTAGAGGGAATTAAATTTGAGGCCTAGTATTTAGGCGCTGGGTCACCGGTATGGATTTAGTGACAGAATTAGACTTGGAAATACACAGTAGCGGGTGTGTGTGAAGTTATTCTGAATGACCCTATGTGCACCTTCAATATTATATACCCTTTTATGGATAGATTTCAAATAGCTCTGATATAGCAGAAACCACTAAATTATGAAATTGCTAAATTGGGAATTGTACTTCAACCCAGAACAAAAAATGTGCTTTGACGGACACTAAATATCTTGCCCAGCAACAACAGTACAGCGGTGGGTAACGAGAGATTTAGAGGGAATTAAATTTGAGGCCTAGTATTTAGGCGCTGGGTCACCGGTATGGATTTAGTGACAGAATTAGACTTGGAAATACACAGTAGCGGGTGTGTGTGAAGTTATTCTGAATGACCCTATGTGCACCTTCAATATTATATACCCTTTTATGGATAGATTTCAAATAGCTCTGATATAGCAGAAACCACTAAATTATGAAATTGCTAAATTGGGAATTGTACTTCAACCCAGAACAAAAAATGTGCTTTGACGGACACTAAATATCTTGCCCAGCAACAACAGTACAGCGGTGGGTAACGAGAGATTTAGAGGGAATTAAATTTGAGGCCTAGTATTTAGGCGCTGGGTCACCGGTATGGATTTAGTGACAGAATTAGACTTGGAAATACACAGTAGCGGGTGTGTGTGAAGTTATTCTGAATGACCCTATGTGCACCTTCAATATTATATACCCTTTTATGGATAGATTTCAAATAGCTCTGATATAGCAGGAACCACTAAATTATGAAATTGCTAAATTGGGAATTGTACTTCAACCCAGAACAAAAAATGTGCTTTGACGGGCACTAAATAACTTTCCCAGCTACAACAGGACAACGGTAACGAGAGATTTAGAGGGATTTAAATTTGAGGCCTAGTATTTAGGCGCTGGGTGACAGGTATGGGTTTAGTGACAGAATTAGACTTGGAAATACACAGTAGCGGGTGTGTGTGAAGTTATTCTGAATGACCCTATGTGCACCTTCAATATTATATACCCTTTTTGGGATAGATTTCAAATAGCTCTGATATAGCAGGAACCACTAAATTATGAAATTGCTAAATTGGGAATTGTATTTCAACCCAGAACAAGAAATGTGCTTGAACGGACACTAAATAACTCGCCCAGCTACAGCACTAGGGACAGATTTAGCTGGATATAAATTTGAGGCCTAGTATTTAGGCGCTGGGTGACCGGTATGGATTTAGTGACAGAATTAGACTGGGATATGGCCAAAAAATGAACAGACTATTGCTGGTTAAATGCACTTGGTGTGACAGCTTCACCCTGATGTAGGCTTTAGCCAAAAAACAACCACACCATTGAGGGTTAAATGCACTTGGTGACAGGCGCAGCTTGCCCCTGATGTAGTATATGGCCAAAAAATGAACAGACTATTGCTGGTTAAATGCACTTGGTGTGACAGCTTCACCCTGATGTAGGCTTTAGCCAAAAAACAACCACACCATTGAGGGTTAAATGCACTTGGTGACAGGCGCAGCTTGCCCCTGATTTTGTATATGGCCAAAAAATGAACAGACTATTGCTGGTTAAATGCACTTGGTGTGACAGCTTCACCCTGATGTAGGCTTTAGCCAAAAAACAACCACACCATTGAGGGTTAAATGCACTTGGTCGCAGCTTGTGCTGGCGCACCACAAGACACAAAATGGCCGCCGATCACCCCAGAAAAATGAGACTGACAAACGGTCTGTGCAGCCTAAAAACAGTGAGCAATTGAGGATCAGCAGCTCAATGGTCCACAGCTGCAGATCGATCAGTTAATCAAGTCCTTTGGAGGAGTTAATCTGCCTAATCTCGCCCTACTGTCGCAGCCGCAACCTCTCCCTACGCTAATCAGAGCAGAGTGACGGGCGGCGCTATGTGACTCCAGCTTAAATAGAGGCTGGGTCACATGGTGCTCTGGCCAATCACAGCCATGCCAATAGTAGGCATGGCTGTGATGGCCTCTTGGGGCAAGTAGTATGACGCTTGTTGATTGGCTGCTTTGCAGCCTTTCAAAAAGCGCCAAGAAAGCGTCACAAAAGCGCGAAGAAAGCGACGAACACCGAACCCGAACCCGGACTTTTACGAAAATGTCCGGGTTCGGGTCCGTGTCACGGACACCCCAAAATTCGGTACGAACCCGAACTATACAGTTCGAGTTCGCTCATCCCTAACTGCAATCAATTAAAGAAATTCCCCTAAAGGTGTTCAGATCCTTTATGAGATATTGAGATAATATAGGGTGCCCTCCTCAGGACTAACTTTGCTGCAAAGGCTAGCTCCCATACTGGAGGACTAAGAGAAACCTTTTTTTTTTATAATGATCACCCATTTATTTTGATATGTGCACTGGCGGATTGGAAATTTAAGGTGGCCCTAAAATAAACTAAAAGTGGCCCTATGTTGTAGGTGGGTCTGACTTGACAGAAGGCATGGCTGACACAAGTAGATGGGGCCAGCAATACCACACCGTGGCCCCTAGAGACCCAAATATCACAGTGCACCACAAACTACTGCCCCAGTAGCTCAAAATACCTCCCCAGAAGCTGCCCTTCTGTGGTGACCAGAGCCAGCTCCCACATTCTCTGCTCCAACTCCAGTTGCCTTCAGGATGTCAATAAAGTTAAATTCAGAAGTCAGAAAGGAACCTCCAGCTGCTGAACAGTTACATAACTAGTTGTTCCCAACTCTGGGGTAGTCAGTTCATTACTAACCTGGCTGGTGGCTGTGAGGAGGACTCAGGTGTCCCCCTGGGCATTGGCCCACCGGGCAGTTTCCCTGTAGAGTTTATGGCCAGTCCACTCCTGAATGCGGGTCATTTGCAGCTACGGATGTAGTAGAGTTAACACTAAACTAAATGCGTTAAGCAAACACCTTCAATTGCTTTTCAATGGCTTTTGTCTCAAGATAACGCGATGAGTTAAGAAATTTGAGTTAAGAGCTTGAGTACTGACCCTGCTCCATCTGTACCTGCAGTTCTCCCCACCCATGTCTGATGACTGAGGATAAGTTGATCAGATCCTCATTTAGAGAAGTGGAGTTGCCCAGCTTGGGCAACCCTCTTCAGTTAGCACCTTGTGCAGTTTTAGATACATGTATAAAACAAAACTTTTCCATACCCTTTGACAAACAATGGTGGGCTTGATAAGGATAAACTGCACTTGACATGTATTCCCTCAGAATAGACTTCTTGCACATTGATCTAGGACGGTTATTGACTATGTATAAGTGTTTTAGTGACAGCTCAAAAGAATATCATCATCCATCTTTAAATGCTGGTACGGAAGAGCAATGAAATGCTTGGAGTAGCTAAAATTAATTCTGGAAATGCTCTTCTATTTAAACCACAGGAAACATCCTAATGTAAATTTCAGAAATAGCATAGTCTGACTGGCATCCTGTATATCCCAGCGAATAAACCATGATGACTAATTAAACTGTTTTCTACTCTAAAGCATGTTCAGATTGAGCCCAAATTTTTATTTTTTTCAGATTTATAGAATAGGATACGTTACTGTGTTTTTGCCTTTTATCCCAATACAAACCCTTTAAATGTATTCTTAGAAATACTTGGCTGTTCTAGAGTTTGAATTATACAATTTACTTTTAATGATGTCACTAGTTACAGAAATTTTAGTTGCTATGGAACTAAAAAATCCTTATATCAATTTTGATTTTCAACCTGCTATAGATCTTATTAAGTTTTCATGAATATTCATTTACAAGATCGTTAGCTACAATTAAGTCATCATTCTCAATAGCTGGCTTCAAGCTGCATGTGACCCAGCAGTGGTATGCCACTTTGAAATGTCACTGTTGAGGACAGTCATTGGCAGAAGCACCCACGTGCAGCGAGCCCTTGCAAAGTCAGTGAAGAGGATGGGAGTGATAGTGGCCCTGATGAGATGTTGTGTCATGCTGTACTAGCTTAGGTCATTGCTCCCTGGGGATCGGTCAGAAATAAAAGAATGAACAAAGTGCAATATCCATCCCCAGAAGATGAGGTATGGTGGTCGGCAAAGCGTCAGTTAATGGAACCTCCTATGTGCTAGTTTGCTCATAAATCTCTCTGTAACTTCTAGTGCTGGTACTTGTGGCTATAGGTGCTCACTGTGCATTGCAAGCTTTGAGGTTGGTCTGGCCTGGATGAAATCTAGGTGATAGGTGCCTGGGCCATAGTCCCTCACCTGCAGCATGGTCATTAGAGCTGTGGGTGGTTTCACAGAAGAGATGGGACAAGAACTGGTCCCTAAGACCCTTGGAGTGGGAACTATAGCATGGGCTTTGTTCCTCCTTACTATTCTATCTAGAATCCCCTCTTCTAGCAGGAAGCAGGGCCAGCCCACTCCTACCAAGAGAGGAGAAATGGGATGGTTATTCTCATTTCTAATGCCAAGAAATGCCAACTATACCTTATCTTCAGGTGTGAATTGCGTGCCTGTGCTCCTGCTCTAAGTAGTGGTGCAAGAGCAGAGGCTCTGCTGTTGCTGCCAGAGCAGTGCAGATGATGACTGTACACGATACCTGGAAGAGCCTCTGCCCGCACTGCTACTAGGAGCAATTGCATGGGTGTAACATTGACAAGGCCAGGTTGAGATCTCCGGCCCTGTAAATTAAGTGGGAGGGGGGATCCTCTTGAGTAGTGCGGCCAGACCTTCACTACTGTTTGATGGAAGAACTGATTCATACAAATTGATTTCCTTATCTCCATTTACAGGTGAAAATATTGTGGATAATAGCAAGGTGTGGCTTTGACAATTCTTCATCTTACATAAAAAATAATAATAATTGTAGTTGTCACTAGAGATGAGTGAATCAAAGCTGACAAAGTGGAATTTGATCTACACTGAGTTATTACCCAGCTTTTCCAGTGCCAGATATTATCACTGACTTACTACATAATTATTACATAATATTTGCTATATTGCAATATATTAGTTTTCTAGAATATCCGTAATATTCTAAAAAACGAATATATAAAAATATAGCAAATATTATGTAATAATTATGCAGTAAGTCAGTGATAATATCTGACACTTGAAATTGGGTAAAACCTCAGTGTAGATTGCGAGTTATTACCCAGCTTTCCCAGTGTCAGATATCATCCTAGTATAGATCGCGAATATTCGAATCGCAAATTTTCCCTGCAAAAGGCTGAACTAATAAGCTTGTCATAAGACTCAGTCTAAAATTCTTGTCAGAAGACTATGAAACCAATAGATGGCGCTATTGAGTTATAAACAGAGCCCTCTATAAGTTTCATAGTCTTCTGACAAGAATGTTTGTCTTGTCATAAGACTGTAAAACCAATAGAGGGCGCTGTTCATAACTCAATAGCGGCCTCTATTGGTTTTCATATTCTTATGACAGCTGAAAAACAAGGCAGATTCTGCTCATTTGCATGTCTTTCCTATATGCCCATGTTTATGCAAATGAGTTTTTACATGACAAAACTATATAGAAAGGTTATTAAATATTATGTTAGGAAAATCAGAAAACTTTTTGTCACCCTAATGATATTGATCTAGGTGTGCAGATACACCCAAGTCATCCAACAGATGCAAAATAACTTTGAGGCTTACTGGTTCTCAGTCAGATGAGAGCTGTTTTGGAATATCTCATAATGCACAAGGCTGCCATTGTAAGGTATGCTGGCTGTTATCTGTCTCCTGGATAGATGGATGGCTTGTACATACCTGGCTTTTGGCATATAGCCTTTGTGCAGTTGTCTATTGTATGTCGTACATAATAGGAGTCTAAGATGCATCCAGCTATCCTCTTAATGCTGTTGCCAAACCTTTTTGATGGGGTTTCCATAAAATTCTAACCTTTTTTTATGAACCGTACACCCTCTTTTCTTCCAAGCAGGGGGTGCCTGGGGTTCTGCCATTGACTTCCATTGTATTAAATTGTGTACGAGCACCCAAATTATTCGGCCGAGCACTCGGATCTGCCGACCATAGCAATGCTTGAGCCGGTCATCACTAACAGCCCTGCACACACATGTAGAACAGAAGGTGGGCAAGTCCTTGAGCGCCGACGTGTGGAGCTCTAACTACAGTCCGGAACAATACATGTCTTTAAGGCTCACTGGTTGAATGTGGTTCCTGCACAGCCACACCAGCAACTTGACCAGGTGATGCCGCTTCTGCCTCCACGTTGTCAGGCCATTGGTCCTGCGACATTTTCCGCCTCTGCCTCCTCATTCTCCATCGTGTCCTCAGCCTCCACTGCAGGGACAATTCACAATGCCCCTCCAGCATACCACATGTGTAGGGTACAGCGGTGTCACGCTGTTCTGCGCCTCGTTTGCTCCACAGACATGATCTGATTTTTGGGGGTTATTGTTCTGACGGATCAGAGGAAGGGCAAAATAATCAGTGACGTTAACACAAACTTACTGCTGAAAATCTCTCCACTCTGTCAGGGGGCTCTACTTATATAAGCATTTAATAGAACAGGTTCTGTAGACATCTGTGGAATCAGCTGACGAGGGAGTAAAAGGAGTGTGCGTCTTCTTGGCGCTAACATCGACCTGTAAGGCTAAGTTCATACTTGAGTTATTTGGTCAGTTTTGGCCCCATTAATGCCCAAATAAGTGAAGTGTGCAGTGATTCTAAAAGCGACACCTGTCATCTGCATGTCATACGGACTCACAGTATTATTTCACTACCAAAGCAGACTCCCTATGTGTGTTACTATAAGGCACAGTGTTCTACACCACTATGAAGGCTCTCTGCAGCAAGGAAATAGCCATTTTTTTAAGCAATTTGCAGCAAATATATTCGGATCAAACCAATTTTTTTCAAAAAAATTTGTTGAACCGGCGACTCAATTTTTTTTTTATTTACTCATCTCTAGTTGTCACATTTTAGAAATTGTAATGTGTAATGTATGTGGATCACAACTCTCAAAGCCCAAAAAAGGTACTTTGAGTTAGATTTTGGGGGGGTCAGATTGATGGTGGTCTGACCTTTGTCATACCCATTGATCCGCTAATTGAATGGGACATAGAATTCGACCAAGGGCCACATCCCCTTTCTTCATTACCAGGCTCAGCTCTGTACTTTTAGCATTGGTTATGGCTTAGTATTTTCGATCAAAAAAGCTTAGGCCCATTAAGGAAACCGGGACTGAATTGCAATACTAAGCGCAGCCACTACAAAATGTATAGAGCTGTGCCTTTATACATTAGTCATAAGGATAAGTCATAAGGATAAGTCATAAGGATACGTCAACTTATGTAGAGCTGGAGAATCCCTTTAAATCAGGACATACACAGAAAATACAGTTCAGTAAGTAGGCGCAGTATCTCATAATGACTGAATTCAAGAGGAAATACTAAGGACACTGTTACAGATCTTCCCATCTAAGGTAAAAATATATACCCAACATGTTTGCACTCCGTTCAAACCTTATGTACTTCAATTTTATTTTCAGTAGCCACCTAAATAAATTAATTAACAAGGAAAACTTTTGTCTTGTCATGATTGTCTTTTCTAAGAGCTAACCAAGATTTTGATAATAAAGACTAGAGATGAGCGAATTGAATCCCATGAAGTGGAATTCAATCCGAATTTCAGGATAAATTAGATTTGCCTCGAAGCTGAATTTTCCTCGTGCTTCGTGTCAGCAAATCAATTTAACTTGAAATAGTGTAAAAAACAAAAAAAAATTGATTGATTGAAGACCTCGGCCGAAATCCCGTGCGTGGTGACTTATGACGTCACCACGCCGGCTGGTGTGATTACGTAATCTCACCCCGTAGTAGTAGAGTCTGGTTTACCCGAACGGAAAAGCACGCAGTGAGTATAGCCCTCCGTTCGGTTGCTTGTTCGGTAGATTCCCAAGGTATAACAGCCAGCAATCTCAGCGGTATCACTCCCACACACATCACAGGTACCCAAACATCAGCCAAAACGTGATGAAGGTTGTAAAAAGACTCTCTCTTTATTGAACAGAACTTGTATTTATACTGTACCCCCTGCAAGGGGGGTCCTTCCGAGGGGGAGGCAAGAAACAACCAATAGTGCATGCTTTACAGTTTGGTCTCTCCCTTTGTTTGCCTGGAGATAACTAGTCCAGACACTGTATAAACTAACCATCTCCAGACAATAAACTTATGAAAATTACCCAATACACAAATTACATGGTACAATTACAGGCCACACAATGCACATATCTTCACATCACGCTGCACGATATTTCGCTCCAGATCTTCAAGCAAGATGGCGACGGCCGGCCCATCGCAAGCAAATGGAGGCGATAATTTAGATTATCAATATTAGTATCTCAGAAAACCCCCCCTTACAGGTTGATTTCACACCTGCAGTAAAGCTATCTGACAGGCTGTTCTGGCTGAGGAACAGGCTGGAGTTCAGTGTATCCGGCCAAGCTAGATACTGCTGTGCACTGCCCAACCCTATTGACTATAATGGGATCTGGTTGTGGTTTGGCCAGTTTCCGGCATGACCGGCAGGTCTCAGACAGACAAAAATTGCATGCATGGATCCTGAAGGATTCCATTATAGTCTATGGGATCTGATGGTGTATGGCAACATCTTGCTAGGCCAGATACGGTGAACTTTGGCAAGCTGTACCTCAGCTGGAACAGCCTGCTAGATATCTCTACCACAGGTTTGAAACTAGCCTAGGGAACCTCTAGTATGTCTGGTGATCAAATTAGTTGCATGGTGTACCATTCCAAAAAGCTATGCACTTGCTAAGGTCTAAAGACATAAAGCAAACAATGACTCAACGCCCCGGGATTTGTGTAACTGCTATAATGTAAAATCTCAACAGCCTAATAAAACGAAGAAAGCTTTGCACAAACCGACGCTCGGCAGGACTGTACCGGCAATGGCGTATTTAGTACTCACATAGACAAAGCAAACAATATTTATTCATTGGTAAGCCAGGAACATGTTGCCATCTTCCTTTCAACTCTCACTGTTACGAGATTTATTTCAGCGCATGATCTTCTTATGGATAAACGGCTTTGGGTATCCTGGGAATATAGTAATAAAAAATAAAAAAAATGGTTTCAAATTATTTCTGTAATGCATCAGATATTCATAACCGACAAGAAGAGCGTGCCGTTACAACAATTAAACACAACAGGGGGCCAAACAAATTCTTAACAAAATATAGATTTGCAGGCGTGTTTTACATTCCGAGCAGGCTTTTGAAATGCACCAGTTTATCAAATCTAATCCTGGGAGAGTAGATTGGAAAATAATTTCTTCTCATTTGCAATTGTTTCAAAGGTGACTCCACCATCACTCTATGAAAGACTCTCTGCCCCTCAGTGAGAGATGATTACAAGCAAATGAATCCCAGAGGTTTTCTGCTAATGTAGAACAAAGCCATAAGACTGAGAGCTGTGGCTGAAGATCTATTTTTTATACCAGCATAATTTTTTGCTTCACTGATCTATCATTAAACAACAGCTGTTGGGCTGGAGACAAGCTGCACTGTAGGAATGCCACCGAGGCCCTTAGCGACCGGTCACATGTGACTGCCTCAGGCCTTATTTAAAGCCGCGGAATGAGACGGCAAGACTGACAAGTATGTGTCAAGTTACCTCTTCTTAAAGGGTTTTAAGATGACAGATACATCAGGATGACAGACTGTGCTCATCCCATCTCCCTTGTGAGCTGCCATTCTTACCTTGGCAGATGTTTCCAACCTTTCTAAAAAATAAAAAAAAGGAAAAATTCAGCCTTTTTGCACTCTTTGCTCTTTTAGCAACGTAGGATGTGACGCTGTCCAAAGTGTTGTTTCAATTAGAGGTTCTTTTTCCACTCATTACACATAATGTAAATTATGTGCAAATTGCGTTGAATGTTGGGGACAGGAAAACCCTCTATGGGTGCCGACTAAAAGCCTGTTAATGTGGAATCTCTTCTTTTACTAAAAGCTTTTGTTTTGCATGCAAAGTAGCAATTGACAGGAAGCGAAGCTTGAAGTGTACTTAAACTTTCAAAACAACTTTATTTAAACTTGTTCTAAATGTGAAAATTTATTTTCATATCACAGTTTGTTTACTTATTTAGTTTTTTGTTGTTGTTTTCCTTTGTTTTGCTTGTTTTCCTATTTGGCAAGGAAAACCAAAAAATATAATAATAATATTGATGATAATAATTATGGATGAGCGATTTTCATATTTTGAAATTCGTTCACGCTTCGTTTGGTGGTAAAAGCAGAATTGCATTATGGAGTCCGATAGCACGGACCAGAACGCAATTTTATGACGGAATGCATAACGGAATGCCTTTAGAGGCATTCCGTCATTCATTCCGTCATAATAGAAGTCTATGGGCTGCAAAACGGATCCGTCCCGTTTCTATTATGCAGGAGAGTCAGGTCAGGCAGTGGAGGGTCAGAATATAGTGAAACGGCAGAGGTCAAAACAAGGGCAGACAACAGCATACAGTACACCTAGCAAGAAGTAGCAAGCCAAGAAATCTAATTGTCATATCTAATGGCCATTGGTTAGTGAAGATACGGGTGCGCATGCTGGCCTTTTAAAAGCTGAAAGGAGTGTGTGCCCTATGGCCAACTATGGAGAGAATTTTTGGCAAGCTTATTGTAGGCCGCGTGGAGTGACAGAGCAGACCCAGTGGCCAGATTCACCAGGAAGAAGGCAGCAGGAGGCAACTCTGGGCCAATGGTCAAGGTCAGTGGAGCAGCTGCCGCTGTGATATACTCAACATATTGATCTATCTTGGGGGGGGGGAGTCACATGACTGAGGGGTAACCCACCAGTTGCATGACCTGTTGCAAGAGATCTTCTCATGTAGCAGAACTGTAGCTGGACAGCTCAAGGACTACTTGGATATACTTTACTTCATGATGAAAAGAAAAGAAGAGACGCTGCTTTAGACAAGCTCACCTCTTTATTTTAAGCTGCACAATAGTCATCTGGACACCTGCACGCCTCCTCATACTGCTTCCACCAACATATTGTTTCTCCTAGAAGTATGGAACTCTATAGAACAGAAAAATTCCTAGTATAAGAATCTCCCAGAAGAAGTGATTGTGGGACACACAGGAGAAGTAAAGGAAGTTGCACAGGATGCCTCCGTATCATGCAATGCTGGAAGCCTTCAATGTAAAGCTTCTTAGCCAGAAAGGCATTTGTTGCAACGTGGTTGACATTTTTCATCTTTTTTTGTTACATTTATAGAAAAGTATCCTTCCTTACCTTTACCCTTAGTTCAACATATCCAAAAATGTGTGGCATGAAATAGCTAGCTTTGAAAAAAAAATATATATAATTTTGTGATATTCTGCCACAAGATGTCTACGCTATATGTGTCTAAGAGGAACCCCAGTGGTTGTAATATGAACTGTAGCCTGTGAAATGTTTTGTTAATATGTTAAAATACCATATTGAGCTTGTTTTGTGACTTGTTAAACAAAGTCAAGCAAAGGTAAGTGCAAACACATTTGAGCATGTACTTGGGGAACACTTGAGAACTTCCTATAGAAATAATAGCAGAGTCTGGTACAGAATCTGTGACACAGCAGGGTACAAGTACCATAACAATCATAAATAATGTCAACTAAATAAGAAAAATAATACAAATAAATACAAATAGTAATAATACTCTTATTTCTCTATGATTATTTCCATTTTATCTATAAAAGAACACATACATTAGTATAATTTCCCAGCAGAATCTTGATTTTCCGATTCAGTGTTTGCATAGTTTTTGCTGGGAGCGCATTAAATTAATGATGGCACCTCCCTGTGACCTTCTTATAATTCACTATACTGTATATTTCAGCTGAGGAAAACAAAATTATTACTGTGTTTAAAAACAATTCAAGAGAGGACAGAGACCATTTTATTAGGGTGGAGAAATAAATATTTAATCTAGTTCAGCTGAATTTATAAGCCATATATTGAATTATAATCAAATATAAATCCATGAATTGAAAGCGTAAGTTAAATTACTTGAGCTAGCAAAAACCGTTCAGGCTTGAAAAAAACTTTTGAAATATAAAAAGCACTTCAAATGACAATAAGACTGGTTAATGAACAATAACATGGTAATAACAAAAGAGAACATTGCGTCTGGATTGGTCACGATTCATTGATTGACAAACAGCATATCGATTTCAGAAACTTTGCTATATAGCTGTAAAAATACAAATATTTGACGTTAACATATTACATCATATATTTATTCTTTTAGTTGTATTATCTATATCTTTAAGAATATTTCTATTTTTTATTTTTTTTTATAAACACAGTATATAAGGTAGAGGTCCCCATGCAAGAACAGTAAATGTACATAAGCCTTTTGATCTCTCAATAGTTCTCCTAAGGGGTTAAATGAGGACTGCAATTTCAACATGTTTTTACTGTTTGATAATGTTGAGAGATGAGTGAATTATTGAAAAATTTGATTCAGCTGCTTCGCCAAATTTTACAAATAAATTTGCTTTGTGACTAAATACTTTGTCACAGGGCACTTTTTTTTTTTAAGTAGTGGGTGCAATGACGGGGAACAGCAATTGTGCCACTCCCCCTCCACGTACCTCTTAGATGCCTCGTTTATTGTTGATTGCGGCATCTGACATTAATATTACAGTGTAGAGTTGAGCGAACACCTGGATGTTCGGGTTCGAGAAGTTCGGCCGAACATCCCGGAAATGTTCGGGTTCGGGATCCGAACCCGATCCGAACTTCGTCCCGAACCCGAACCCCATTGAAGTCAATGGGGACCCGAACTTTTCGGCACTAAAAAGGCTGTAAAACAGCCCAGGAAAGAGCTAGAGGGCTGCAAAAGGCAGCAACATGTAGGTAAATCCCCTGCAAACAAATGTGGATAGGGAAATGAATTAAAATAAAAATTAAATAAATAAAAATTAACCAAAATCAATTGGAGAGAGGTTCCATAGCAGAGAATCTGGCTTCCCGTCACCCACCACTGGAACAGTCCATTCTCAGATATTTAGGCCCCGGCACCCAGGCAGAGGAGAGAGGTCCCGTAACAGAGAATCTGTCTTCATGTCAGCAGAGAATTAGTCTGCATGTCATAGCAGAGAATGAGGCTTCACGTCAGCCACCACTGCAACAGTCCATTGGCATATATTTAGGCCCAGCACCCAGGCAGAGGAGAGAGGTCCCGTAACAGAAAATCTGGCTTCATGTCAGCAGAGAATCAGTCTGCATGTCATAGCAGAGAATGAGGCTTCACGTCACCCACCACTGCAACAGTCCATTGGCATATATTTAGGCCTAGCACACAGGCAGAGCAGAGAGGTCCCGTAACAGACAATCTGGCTTCATGTCAGCAGAGAATCAGTCTGCATGTCATAGCAGAGAATCAGGCTTCACGTCAGCCACCACTGCAACAGTCCATTGTCATAAATTTAGGCCCAGCACCCAGGCAGAGGAGAGAGGTCCCGTAACAGACAATCTGGCTTCATGTCAGCAGAGAATTAGTCTGCATGTCATAGCAGAGAATTAGGCTTCATGTCAGCCACCACTGCAACAGTCCATTGGCATATATTTAGGCCTAGCACACAGGCAGAGGAGAGGTTCATTCAACTTTGGGTAGCCTCGCAATATAATGGTAAAATGAAAATAAAAATAGGATTGAATGAGGAAGTGCCCTGGAGTCCAATAATATATGGTTATGGGGAGGTAGTTAATGTCTAATCTGGACAAGGGACGGACAGGTCCTGTGGGATCCATGCCTGGTTCATTTTTATTAACGTCAGCTTGTCCACATTGGCTGTAGACAGGCGGCTGCGTTTGTCTGTAATGACGCCCCCTGCCGTGCTGAATACACGTTCAGACAAAACGCTGGCTGCCGGGCAGGCCAGCACCTCCAAGGCATAAAAGGCTAGCTCTGGCCACGTGGACAATTTAGAGACCCAGAAGTTGAATGGGGCCGAACCATCAGTCAGTACGTGGAGGGGTGTGCACACGTACTGTTCCACCATGTTAGTGAAATGTTGCCTCCTGCTAACACGTTGCGTATCAGGTGGTGGTGCAGTTAGCTGTGGCGTGTTGACAAAAGTTTTCCACATCTCTGCCATGCTAACCCTGCCCTCAGAGGAGCTGGCCGTGACACAGCTGCCTTGGCGACCTCTTGCTCCTCCTCTGCCTTGGCCTTGGGCTTCCACTTGTTCCCCTGTGACATTTGGGAATGCTCTCAGTAGCGCGTCTACCAACGTGCGCTTGTACTCGCGCATCTTCCTATCACGCTCCAGTGCAGGAAGTAAGGTGGGCACATTGTCTTTGTAGCGTGGATCCAGCAGGGTGGCAACCCAGTAGTCCGCACAGGTTAAAATGTGGGCAACTCTGCTGTCGTTGCGCAGGCACTGCAGCATGTAGTCGCTCATGTGTGCCAGGCTGCCCAGGGATAAGGACAAGCTGTCCTCTGTGGGAGGCGTATCGTCATCGTCCTGCCTTTCCCCCCAGCCACGCACCAGTGATGGACCCGAGCTGCGTTGGGTGCCACCCCGCTGTGACCATGCTTCATCCTCATCCTCCTCCACCTCCTCCTCATCCTCGTCCTCCTCGTCCTCCAGTAGTGGGCCCTGGCTGGCCACATTTGTACCTGGCCTCTGCTGTTGCCAAAAACCTCCCTCTGAGTCACTTCGAAGAGACTGGCCTGAAAGTGCTAAAAATGACCCCTCTTCCTCCTCCTCCTCCTCCTCCTCCTGGGCCACCTCCTCTTCCATCATCGCCCTAAGTGTTTTCTCAAGGAGACATAGAAGTGGTATTGTAACGCTGATAACGGTGTCATCGCCACTGGCCATGTTGGTGGAGTACTCGAAACAGCGCAACAGGGCACACAGGTCTCGCATGGAGGCCCAGTCATTGGTGGTGAAGTGGTGCTGTTCTGTAGTGCGACTGACCCGTGCGTGCTGCAGCTGAAACTCCACTATGGCCTGCTGCTGCTCGCACAGTCTGTCCAGCATGTGCAAGGTGGAGTTCCACCTGGTGGGCACGTCGCATATGAGGCGGTGAGCGGGAAGGCCGAAGTTACGCTGTAGCGCAGACAGGCGAGCAGCAGCAGGATGTGAACGCCGGAAGCGCGAACAGACGGCCCGCACTTTATGCAGCAGCTCTGACATGTCGGGGTAGTTGTGAATGAACTTCTGCACCACCAAATTCAGCACATGCGCCAAGCAAGGGATGTGCGTCAAATTGGCTAGTCCCAGAGCTGCAACGAGATTTCGCCCATTATCACACACCACCAGGCCGGGCTTGAGGCTCACCGGCAGCAACCACTCGTCGGTCTGTTGTTCTATACCCCGCCACAACTCCTGTGCGGTGTGGGGCCTGTCCCCCAAACATATGAGTTTCAGAATGGCCTGCTGACGTTTACCCCGGGCTGTGCTGAAGTTGGTGGTGAAGGTGTGTGGCTGACTGGATGAGCAGGTGGAAGAAGAGGAGGAGGAAGCCGAGAAGGAGGAGGTGGCAACAGGAGGCAAAGAATGTTGCCCTGCGATCCTTGGCGGCGGAAGGACGTGCGCCAAACAGCTCTCCGCCTGGGGCCCAGCTGCCACTACATTTACCCAGTGTGCAGTTAGGGAGATATAGCGTCCCTGGCCGTGCTTACTGGTCCACGTATCTGTGGTTAGGTGGACCTTGCCACAGATGGCGTTGCGCAGTGCACACTTGATTTTATCGGATACTTGGTTGTGCAGGGAAGGCACGGCTCTCTTGGAGAAGTAGTGCCGGCTGGGAACAACATACTGTGGGACAGCAAGCGACATGAGCTGTTTGAAGCTGTCTGTGTCCACCAGCCTAAATGACAGCATTTCATAGGCCAGTAGTTTAGAAATGCTGGCATTCAGGGCCAGGGATCGAGGGTGGCTAGGTGGGAATTTACGCTTTCTATCAAATGTTTGTGAGATGGAGAGCTGAACGCTGGCGTGTGACATGGTTGAGACGCTTGGTGACGGAGGTGGTGGTGGTGGTGTTGGTGGTACATCCCCTGTTTGCTGGGCGGCAGGTGCCAACGTTCCTCCAGAGGCGGAGGAAGAGGCCGAGGCGGCAGCAGCAGAATAGGCCGAGGCGGCAGCAGCAGAAGAGGTAGCAGGGGGAGCCTGAGTGACTTCCTTGGTTTTAAGGTGTTTACTCCACTGCAGTTCATGCTTTGCATGCAGGTGCCTGGTCATGCAGGTTGTGCTCAGGTTCAGAACGTTAATGCCTCGCTTCAGGCTCTGATGGCACAGCGTGCAAACCACTCGGGTCTTGTCGTCAGCACATTGTTTGAAGAAGTGCCATGCCAGGGAACTCCTTGAAGCTGCCTTTGGGGTGCTCGGTCCCAGATGGCGGCGGTCAGTAGCAGGCGGAGTCTCTTGGCGGCGGGTGTTCTGCTTTTGCCCACTGCTCCCTCTTTTGCTACGCTGTTGGCTCGGTCTCACCACTGCCTCTTCCTCCGAACTGTGAAAGTCAGTGGCACGACCTTCATTCCATGTGGGGTCTAGGACCTCATCGTCCCCTGCATCGTCTTCCACCCAGTCTTGATCCCTGACCTCCTGTTCAGTCTGCACACTGCAGAAAGACGCAGCAGTTGGCACCTGTGTTTCGTCATCATCAGAGACATGCTGAGGTGGTATTCCCATGTCCTCATCATCAGGAAACATAAGTGGTTGTGCGTCAGTGCATTCTATGTCTTTCACCGCTGGGGAAGGGCTAGGTGGATGCCCTTGGGAAACCCTGCCAGCGGAGTCTTCAAACAGCATAAGAGACTGCTGCATAACTTGAGGCTGAGACAGTTTCCCTGGTATGCATGGGGGTGATGTGACAGACTGATGGGGTTGGTTTTCAGGCGCCATCTGTGCGCTTTCTGCAGAAGACTGGGTGGGAGATAATGTGAACGTGCTGGATCCACTGTCGGCCACCCAATTGACTAATGCCTGTACCTGCTCAGGCCTTACCATCCTTAGAACGGCATTGGGCCCCACCATATATCGCTGTAAATTCTGGCGGCTACTGGGACCTGAGGTAGTTGGTACACTAGGACGTGTGGATGTGGCAGAACGGCCACGTCCTCTCCCAGCACCAGAGGGTCCACTAACACCACCACGACCATGTCCACGTCCGCGTCCCTTACTAGATGTTTTTCTCATTGTTATGGTTCACCACAACAACAAATATATTATTTGGCCCAATGTATTGTATTCAAATTCAGCGGGATATAAATTTGAGGCCTAGTATTTAGGCGCTGGGTGACCGGTATGGATTTAGTGACAGAATTAGACTTGGAAATGCACAGAAGCGTGTGTGTGAAGTTATTCTGAATGACCCTATGTGCACCTTCAATATGATCTACCCTTTTAGGGATAGATTTCAAATAGCTCTGATATAGCAGAAACGACTAAATTATGAAATTGCTAAATTGGGAATTGTATTTCAACCCAGAACAAAAAATGTGCTTTGACGGACACTAAATAACTTTCCCAGCCACAACAGGACAGCGGTAACGAGAGATTTAGCGGGATATAAATTTGAGGCCTAGTATTTAGGCGCTGGGTGACAGGTATGGGTTTAGTGACAGAATTAGATTTGGAAATGCACAGTAGCGGGTGTGTGAAGTTATTCTGAATGACCCTATGTGCACCTTGAATATTATATACCCTTTTAGGGATAGATTTCAAATAGCTCTGATATAGCAGAAACCACTAAATTATGAAATTGCTAAATTGGGAATTGTATTTCAACCCAGAACAAGAAATGTGCTTGAACGGACACTAAATAACTCGCCCAGCTACAACACTAAGGACAGATTTAGCGGGATATAAATTTGAGGCCTAGTATTTAGGCGCTGGGTGACAGGTATGGGTTTAGTGCCAGAATTAGACTTGGAAATACACAGTAGCGGGTGTGTGTGAAGTTATTCTGAATGACCCAATGTGCACCTTGAATATTATATACCCTTTTAGGGATAGATTTCAAATAGCTCTGATATAGCAGAAACCACTAAATTATGAAATTGCTAAATTGGGAATTGTATTTCAACCCAGAACAAGAAATGTGCTTGAACGGACACTAAATAACTCGCCCAGCTACAGCACTAAGGACAGATTTAGCGGGATATAAATTTGAGGCCTAGTATTTAGGCGCTGGGTGACAGGTATGGGTTTAGTGCCAGAATTAGACTTGGAAATACACAGTAGCGGGTGTGTGTGAAGTTATTCTGAATGACCCAATGTGCACCTTGAATATTATATACCCTTTTAGGGATAGATTTCAAATAGCTCTGATATAGCAGAAACCACTAAATTATGAAATTGCTAAATTGGGAATTGTATTTCAACCCAGAACAAGAAATGTGCTTGAACGGACACTAAATAACTCGCCCAGCTACAGCACTAAGGACAGATTTAGCGGGATATAAATTTGAGGCCTAGTATTTAGGCGCTGGGTGACAGGTATGGGTTTAGTGCCAGAATTAGACTTGGAAATACACAGTAGCGGGTGTGTGTGAAGTTATTCTGAATGACCCAATGTGCACCTTGAATATTATATACCCTTTTAGGGATAGATTTCAAATAGCTCTGATATAGCAGAAACCACTAAATTATGAAATTGCTAAATTGGGAATTGTATTTCAACCCAGAACAAGAAATGTGCTTGAACGGACACTAAATAACTCGCCCAGCTACAGCACTAGGGACAGATTTAGCGGGATATAAATTTGAGGCCTAGTATTTAGGCGCTGGGTGACAGGTATGGGTTTAGTGCCAGAATTAGACTTGGAAATACACAGTAGCGGGTGTGTGTGAAGTTATTCTGAATGACCCAATGTGCACCTTGAATATTATATACCCTTTTAGGGATAGATTTCAAATAGCTCTGATATAGCAGAAACCACTAAATTATGAAATTGCTAAATTGGGAATTGTATTTCAACCCAGAACAAGAAATGTGCTTGAACGGACACTAAATAACTCGCCCAGCTACAGCACTAAGGACAGATTTAGCGGGATATAAATTTGAGGCCTAGTATTTAGGCGCTGGGTGACCGGTATGGATTTAGTGACAGAATTAGACTGGGATATGGCCAAAAAATAAACAGACTATTGCTGGTTAAATGCACTTGGTGTGACAGCTTCACCCTGATGTAGGCTTTAGCCAAAAAACAACCACACCATTGAGGGTTAAATGCACTTGGTGACAGGCGCAGCTTGCCCCTGATTTAGTATATGGCCAAAAAATGAACAGACTATTGCTGGTTAAATGCACTTGGTGTGACAGCTTCACCCTGATGTAGGCTTTAGCCAAAAAACAACCACACCATTGAGGGTTAAATGCACTTGGTGACAGGCGCAGCTTGCCCCTGATTTTGTATATGGCCAAAAAATGAACAGACTATTGCTGGTTAAATGCACTTGGTGTGACAGCTTCACCCTGATGTAGGCTTTAGCCAAAAAACAACCACACCATTGAGGGTTAAATGCACTTGGTCGCAGCTTGTGCTGGCGCACCACAAGACACAAAATGGCCGCCGATCACCCCAGAAAAATGTGACTGACAAACGGTCTGGGCAGCCTAAAAACAGTGAGCAATTGAGGATCAGCAGCTCAATGATCCACAGCTGCAGATCGATCAGTTAATCAAGTCCTTTGGAGGAGTTAATCTGCCTAATCTCGCCCTACTGTCGCAGCCGCAACCTCTCCCTACGCTAATCAGAGCAGAGTGACGGGCGGCGCTATGTGACTCCAGCTTAAATAGAGGCTGGGTCACATGGTGCTCTGGCCAATCACAGCCATGCCAATAGTAGGCATGGCTGTGATGGCCTCTTGGGGCAAGTAGTATGACGCTTGTTGATTGGCTGCTTTGCAGCCTTTCAAAAAGCGCCAAGAAAGCGTCACAAAAGCGCGAAGAAAGCGACGAACACCGAACCCGAACCCGGACTTTTACGAAAATGTCCGGGTTCGGGTCCGTGTCACGGACACCCCAAAATTCGGTACGAACCCGAACTATACAGTTCGAGTTCGCTCATCCCTATTACAGTGTAAAATAAAATAATTTTCTGTTTTTTTTAAATCACCTTGATTGAAGATCCAGCGCAAAATCTTGCTGGCCTGTGATGACGTGACCACGTCAGCCGGCACGGTCGGTGACGTTATAAGTCACCGCCCAGGGGATTTCGCGCTGGATCTTCAATCAAGATGACTGCCGGCAGGTAAGTATGAATTATTTTATTTCTTACTGCCATTTCAGGGAAAATCGATTTGCTACCATGAAGCAAAAGAAAATTTGGTTTTGCAGTGAATCAAATTTTCCCTGAAATTCGGATCAAAGTCCATTTTGTGGACTTTGATTCACTCAACACTAATAATGTTGAGCATCTGTAAAACTGAGTGGCCCTGAGAGGACAGTAGGCAATATTAGAAAGAAGTAATATTTAAGCACTATGAGAACAATATGGATATATTTTAACAACATTTTTTTAAAACTGATAATCTATCCTCTGGATAGATCATCAGCATCTGACCGGCAGGTTTCCAACACCCGGGATCCCCGCCGATCAGCTGTTTGAGAAGGCAGCGGCCTTCCACGAGCTCTGCGGCCTTCTCACTGTTTATCGCAGGCCCAGTGATGTCACGACTAGTATCAACTGGCCTGGGCGTGGCTAAGCTCTGTTCACTTGAATGGATCTTAGCCCCGCCCAGGCCAGTTGATACTAGTCATCACTGGGCCTGCGGTAAACAGTGAGAAGGCCGTGGCACTGCTGGACGGCCACTGTCTTATCAAACAGATGCTGATGATCTATCCAGAGGATAGATCATCAGTTTTAAAAAACTGCAGAACCCCTTTAATATCTATTTTTTACAATGAGTGATGAGCGGCAGGGGCTATATTCAAATTTGCGTTATTTCACGAATATTTTGTAGACTATTCATCATATATTTGCGAATTTTGAGAATTCGAGATTATTTTATTGAATGCGAAAAATTGACAATGTAAAAAACGCTTAATGCAAATTTGTAACGCGAAATACAGGCGTGGGCCACTTATATACCGTTTATGCCCTTTGTAAATATGTGGTTTTGCACCTAAAGAGGAACTGTCACTTTTCCTGACAAGTCTGTTTCAGTAATTACTTGCATTACTGATGTGAAAACAAAACTGGACCTTCCAATTTCATTACTTTGTGATCAGTTTTTCCTTTATTATTCCTACTAGATGTTTATGAATGAATTGCAATAAAGGTCTAACTCGGTGTTACCAGGCACTGCAGAGACTGACACTATCCATCCATAGCTGCCACTGTCAGACTGTGCAGGGGACCCCCCCCCCCCCCCCAACTGGTAACAACCTACTTTGATTTATATTGTAGGCTGCTGGCAACTGATTCACAAAATCTTAGGAGGAATAATACAGCAATGACACAATATAGATTCATAGGAGAATTGTTATTACATGAAGAAAGCAAGGAGTTAATAAAAAAGACAAGTTAGGAGAGGTGACAGATCCTCTTCTTTAATGTACAATATGTCTTCTGCTTTCTATGTCTTGCACCTGCCATTGGTGGGGGTGATGATTTTAGCTATGCTTTTATGAATTCATATGTGTGGCATTTATACTGGTCAAGAACTGCACAAAAAGGGGGGAAGGGGGGGCGGTCAGCTGAAACATCACTAGTTTGTGCTTTTTTTCGTTCTTTCTTCACCTTCTATCCCTTTTCTGCAGGAAGCAGCGTCATGGAGAGAATGTGAACCTATAGACTGTGTCTACTGACCTTACATGATGAGAAAGAGTTGCATGCTGGGTGTGTATATCCATACACTGCTGCACTTTTGCATTTTTAAACATTGGTAAAATCGATAAAAATAAAAAAAACTAACAGTTGTGCCGCCATCTGCACCTGAAATACGCCTAATATAGACATATTTCAGTATAATAAATGACCCCCATAGTGGTTGCAACTTTTCAAAGGTCATTGTGCCTTAGTGGAGTTTCTATGCAACCATCACTAGGGATGAGCAAACCTGTAGAAGTTCGGGTTCGCCAGCTTCGGATGAACTTCAGGTCAAAGTTTGGGTTCAGGACCCGAACTTGACCTGATCTTGACCCCGAACCCCATTGAAGTCACCCCGAACTTTACTTCATTATTTTCCATTATAACATGGTTATATCGGAAAAGAATAGCATTCTTAACACAGAATGCAAAAGAATATGGCTATTTAGGGGTTTAAAAAACAACTCACCTCATCCACTTGATCGCGCTGCAGCAGCTTCTTCTACAGTATCTTCACTGAACAGGACCTGCCAAAGGACCTGCGATGTGCGCGATGACGTCACTACTCTCTCCCACATGGTTAGTGCTGTGATGTCATTGAGCACATCTCAGGTACTTTGGCAGGTCCTGCTGAATGAAGATAGAAGAAGCTGCTGAAGCGCGATCAAGTGGATGAGGTGAGTTTTTTTTTTTTTTTTGTTTATTTTTTAACCCGTAATTGGCCATATTATTTAGCATTCTGTCTTAAGAATGCTTTTATTTTCTGATATAACCATGTTATAACGGAAAATAATAAAATCACCTGAACACTGAACCCGAACTTCAGTGACAAAGTCTGAGTTCGAGTCCAGGTACCTGAACTCACAAAAGTCTATGCAGTTCGCTCATCCTTAACCATCACCACTTTATCAAGGAGGGGGCAGGATCAAGGAGAAGGCTTAGAGCTGGCGTAGATTTAACTTCAGGCACACAAACTGCCAGAGAATGCCCATCGTCATAAATTAGGGGCATTATCTGGCCAGGGCAGGAGCTATCATAGACCGACATAAAATGGTGTTCTGTGATAAATGACCCCCATGCAAATGAAGAGTCTGGGACTTACCTGTAAGTAAATATAAAAATGTATACAGCAATAAAATATAAATACATTAAAAAAATTATATAAGAATATATTTTCTTTGATTTGTCCCCATACATGTATTCTTCTAAGGCCTCTTTCACACGACCGTATGACTTTTTCAGTGTTTTGCGGTCCATTTTTTTAACGGATCCGTTGTTCTGTTTTTTTTTCTGTTGTGTTTCCGTTTCTGTTCCGTTTTTCCATTCCATTATTCCGTATGGCATATACAGTATATGGTAATTACATATAAAAAATTAGGCTGAGCATAAAATTTTCAATAGATGGTTCCACAAAAACGGAAAGGATACGGAAGACATACGGATGCATTTCCGCATGTGTTCCGTTTTTTTTTGCGGACCCATTGACTTGAATGGAGCCACGGAACGTGATTTGTGGGCAATAATAGGACATGTTCTATCTTTCAACGGAAAAACGGAAATACGGAATGCATACGGAGTACATTCTGTTTTTTTTTTTTTTTACGGAACCATTAAAATGAATGGTTCCGTATACGGACCATATACGGAACGCAAAAAAACTGTAAAAATAAAACGGTCGTGTTAAAGACGCCTAAGCAACAGGTCTAAATACTTAACACTTTAAAAGCTACTCGTGCTTACATGAATTTCAGAAACATATTTTAATAAAGTTTGGTAAGTATTTGTATTTGATAAGCAAATAATTATTTTACATTATTATATTACCGTAATTATAAAAAAAGAACAAGTAAGTAGAAATAAATTAAAATGCATACATTTTATTCACTATTTTCCCACTTCAATTTGATACATTGGCTTGGCAGCATACTTTAGTATAAAGTATAGTAGTAAGGCTACTTTCACACTTGCGCTCGGGGCTCCGCTTGTGAGTTCCTTTTGAAGGCTCTCACAAGCGGCCCCGAACGCATCCGTACGGCCCAAATGCATTCTGAGTGGATGCGGATCCGCTCAGAATGCATCAGTCTTGCACCGTTTGGCCTCCGCTCCGCTCAGCAGGCGGACACCCGAACGCTGCTTGCAGCTTTCGGGTGTCCGTCTGTCCGTGCGGAGCCAAATGGATCCGTCCAGACTTACAATGTAAGTCAACGGGGACGGATCCGTTTGAAGTTGACACAATATGGCTCATATACTAAGTATAAAGTAAGTATAAAGAAAGCTAGCCAGAAGAGGATAAAGAAATACAGTTTAGGCTATTTTCACACTAGCGTTGTTTAAATCCAGCGTTCAATTCCGACACCGGAACTGCCCGCCGGATCCGGAAAAACGTGTGAAAACGGATTACATTTGAATCCTGATCAGTTCTTTTCCGGATTTGAGCCCCTAGGACGGAACTCAGCGCCGGAAAAGAAAAACGCTAGTGTGAAAGTGCCCTTAATTTACTCAAATAGAAGAGAATATAAAAATAAGGTTTGCTATGTAATTCCATTGAACGGGTGACAGCTGCTATTCACGAATGCTGCTGACATGATTCGCATTATTTTAAAATTCACATTATCTGCATATTTATCAGTTTGTTCTCCAGCTGCCATTTCATTTTGTCAGCAGCTTACAACTTAGGAATGGTGCAGGTAGAGTAATGTTGCTCCAAAGGATCATTTTCATAAGCGTGTTTACTAATTGTCACGTCATGATATATTAAAGTAGATGCAGCTGTTCCATATCCCTTAAATTCATCCTCTATTGTTTCCCTAATGCAAATCTGACTTCAACAAAGTTTTCTTTTTATTTTATTTTTTTATGACCCATATAGCAGTCGATTTTATAATCCTCATTGCTGACTTGAGCTACATTTCAATCTTCCAGATGAATTCATTCGAAAGAATATCCCTTGCAGCAACAATTCGCAAGCATTGGCTTTGGCTTCGATAAAAGGATATTATACTTAGGGCTAACTTACTCTTATTGGTAATTTGCTAATATTTTGAAAAAAATTAATAAATTGTACTCCTCATTAAACATAAAAAAAATGATAAGATTTCACCTTCCATCTGGAACAAAAGGATCATTGTGTATGGCAATGGTGTGGGCATGGAGTTTGCATGCCAGGACATGAGGTCCCTATAGGAAACATGACAGACTTGTAGGCACTTCCTTTGTCACTCTGTATAGGAGCAAGGACTGGAGTAGGCAGTGTAAGTAGCCACTTATACCACCATCGAAGGGTGAGGGGGGCACAATTCAGGGTATAAAAAACAACATTGCATAAAGGAGTGGAGAGATACTTAGTGATAGTCAGCGGAGTTCAGATTTGACAACTTAGCTATTGGTCAATACTACTAGAATTGCCAGCAATTGGCTATTGGTAAACCTCTTTGGATATTGTAAAGATATCCATAATTTTTAAAAATTATAAAAAAGAAAATGCTTAAAGGGGTTGTCTGGAACTTAAAGGGTACTTAAACCTATACTCAAAGCACAGACGTTAGAGCAGTGTTTCTCCAAGTGATCTATACCTTTGACTTGCATTGGCTCTTCTCTGCTCTTGCAGCCTGCAGATCCATAGAAAGAATATAGGATCCATACTCCGCATGCTGCAAAAGCAGAGCAGATCTGATGCAACCTGAATGTGCAGAGTGCACAGAGAAGCACCATTACACCTTCCTTTTAGACAAGATTTAGGTACCCTTTAGATCAGGGAAGCTCAACCTGCGGCCCTCCAGCTGTTTCAAAACTACAACTCCCAGAATACCCTAGTACAGGCATGTCCAAACTGCGGCCCTCCAGCTGTTCCAAAACTACAACTCCCAGCATGCCTGGATAGCTTACAGCTATTAGGGCATGCTGGGAGTTGTAGTTTTGCAACAGCAGGAGGGCCGCAGTTTGGACATGCCTGCCCTAGTAGCTGCAGGCTGCCCAGGCATGCTGGGAATTGTAATTTTTCAACAGCTGGAGGGCATCCCTGCTTTAGATATTAATCACTAGTCCTCAGGATAGATCATTAATTTTGACTAACTGTTAGCAGAACTGCTGATTAGTGTTGGGCGCAAATATTCGAATCGCAAATTTTAATCGCGAATATCGCCACTTTGACAATTTGCAAAGATTTTGAATATAGTGCTATATATTCGTATTCTCGAATATTCTAGATTTTTTTTTCATCATCTTGCTTGTGGGCCAATGAGAAGGCTGCAGTGTCTTTGTCTGAGCTTAGCAACATCCCTAGCAACCAAAAGAAAAGTTGCCTCCCCCTTACTATATAAGAACCTCCCCAGCAGCCATTTTCTGCTGTTTTATGGAGTTCTGAGAGAGAGAGAGAGAGAGAGCAGTGTTATTGCTGTGCTCTGTGCTTTCATCTGGATCCTTTTCCTTATCCAATGACATTAGTTAGATAGCATATATATATAATAAAGATAGTTAGTGGGAGATAGTCAGTGTAGGTTATATCCTGATATAGTGGAGCTGTTGCAGTGCAGGGTGTTAGGTAGTGTGATAGGTTCTGCTGTCCATACATACATGCTACAATACTTAGTGCACCAATCAGTAATATGTATTAAGATCTGCTAAAATGTGAAGTTGCACGTATTGCGCCAAAGTATGCGCATCGTTAATTGCCGATTTACAAAATCGCTAATATATTGGAGCACCCTACCTGCAAATAAACCAATTGCAATGTTCTGCCATGCCAATCATTTCTCCAGTCTCAGGAAACTTCTAGCACAGGCATGTCCAAACTGCGGCCCTCCAGCTGTTGCAAAACTACAACTCCCAGCATGCCCTAATAGCTGTAAGCTATCCAGGCATGCTGGGAGTTGTAGTTTTGCAACAGCTGGAGGACCGCAGTTTGGACATGCCTGTTCTAGCAGCTTGAAAAATGTAGCAAGAGTGACCCACGCCTGTATTGCGCGTGCATTACGTGCATATTACATTGCCAATTTTCGCAATCAAGAAAATCATTGCAAATTCTCGAATTCGCAAATATATGACGAATATTCGCCCAAATATACACAAAATATTGTGAATTTGAATATTGCCCCTGCCTCTCATCACTACGACTAATCTGTTTTGCGCCAAAATGTGCCAAAAAGAATGGAGTTTTGATTTGCACCAAATATAACAGGGTTTTGTCAGTAACTTGACATTCAACAAAAATGTCCCAAGTCTGAGACAAAACTCACAATTTACCAGTGGAAATGTCACAAATATGTTTCAAAAGTCTCAAGTATGATCTGGCAGGGGGGTGGCAGAAATGGTGTATTTTGGTTTAAAAAAAGTCACATCTTAGTGCCATTGGAGATCAAATGTTGCAAATCAAGAGAATTAGCGAATAATCAAGTTCATATTTTAAAAAGGTCACATTTTAAAAGTGGCGCGTGCCTTGTGATATATGAGGTGAAACAAATGACCACTTTTGATTTGGAATGTAATTATTTTTTTTACCGCAAATGAGGCCATTATTAATAAGTGTCCCCCCAGTATCTTAGTTTTATTTATTTTTAAAATGTTGTAGCCCTCCTATCAGTAAATTAGCAATAGGGTGAAAAATATTAAAAACATTTTTCAAAAATAACAAGATTAATGCTTTATTCATGTGACCTGGGTGATACAAGGCTATTTTATTGCAATGAACTATTTCTTTTGATTAGTTCTTTGTGATATTTCCCCCCTTTCTATTACATTCTCATCTGTTTGCAGTGGCAATAAAGCATTGTAGGCGCCCTAACTAAGACTTAGTGAGGAAGATGACTGATGGTTTAGTACTCGGTTGCTCATAGACCCTGGCAGATCTCCTTCATTGTCAGCAGAATTAATCTTCATCAATCCATAAAAGTTGCACAGATGTTGCTCCCATCACTGCTAGCAATCACTGTGTGCAAATTAACCTCCAAACATCTAATGGTGCCATCACAACCAGCTCCCATACCAAGAGGAGGATATTTAAGATTGAGTGCAACATATAAATAATTGCTTCCGTAAATCTCTTGTGAAAGGCTCTATTTTAAAGTGAAAATTGGTCAATAGTAAGGTTGAGCGAACCCGAACTGCAAAGTTCGTGTATGTACTGAACTTTGCGAGTTCGGGTACCCGGACCCGAACCTGGAGTTTTTCACTGAAGTTCGGTGTTTGGGTAATTTTATTATTTTCCGTTATAACATGGTTATAACCGAAAATAATAGCATTCTTAAAACAGAATGAAGGGGTTAAAAATAATTTAAAAAAAATCTCACCTCATCCACTTGATCGCGCAGGTCTTCTTTCTTCAGGACCTGAGAAAGGACCTGCGATGACATCACTGTTCTCACCGCGCGATGAGCGCGATTACGTCATCAAAGGTCCTTTTGCAGGTCCTGAAAAAAGAAGCAAGAAGACGATCAATTGGATAAGGTGAGTTAATTTTTATTTATTAGTGCACAGAATTCTCGCCCGTGTGAAAGGGGCCTTAGTATTTGGTTGAAAAGTGAAACAGAATGCTCATTGAAAGCTTTCATTTACTCCTTTATGACCTGATGACTTGGTGATTTATTTATTTTTTACTCCCATCCTTCCCAAAGCCATACATTTTTTATTTTTCCATTCACATAGGAATATGATGGCTTGTTTTTGCAACAGTTGCATACTATGTAGTGGGAACCGGTAAGAAAAATTAATACATAATTCTGTCACAATTTTATGTGTTTTTTTTTTTTTTATAGCGTTCCCTATGCAGTAAAACTGACCTGAAAGTTTCATTTTCTAGGTCAGTACAATTGCAACAAAAACATATATATATATACCTTTTTTATTTTTATGTGTACAGAGCTGTGTGAGGGCTCATTTTTTGTGGGGTGATCTGTACTTTTCATAGATTTTGGAGTGTGTGTGACTTTTAATCACTTTTTCAAAAAATTTTGTGGGAGGTGAAGCAACAAAAAAACGTGAATCGGTCATTTGTTTCACCTTTTGCCATATGGGATAAATAATTACATATTTTAATAGTACGGGCATTTTAGCACAAAGTTTTGCCCATGATGTATATTTTTTAATTGTTTATTGATTTTTATTTTTATTTTGGGGAAAGGGGGAGAAATTATATATATACTTGCAGAAGGACCCGGCTTTGCACGGGTATATTTCATCTATTTAATTTAATTTTGTGTGTGTCGTTGAAAGATATCAAAAGTATCCCTCATAATAATGACCTCTACAGGACCCCGCCTCTTTAACAGTGACCTCACAGTACCCTGCTTCCTTAACAGTGACCTCCACGGCAGTTTCCCCTTAACAGTGACCTACACAGTGTCCGCCCCTTTAACACTGACCTCCACAGAGGCCTGCCCCCTTAACAGTAACATCCACAGTGGACACCTCTTTAACAGTGACCTCCATAGCGCCTGCCTCTTTAATGCTAGGGCTACACGATGACATGCGTCGTGCGTCATTTTGTCTCAACAATTTTTATAATGATAGTCTATGGTGTCTCACTGCCACATGTGTGATACTGTTTGCTGAGCCTCTGTATCTAATCCTATCCTGTGTGATAGTGTCTGCTGAGCCTCTGTATCTAATCCTATCCTGTGTGATACTGCCTGCTGAGCTGTGTATCTAATCCTATCCTGTGTGATACTGTCTGCTGAGCTGTGTATCTAATCCTGTCCTGTGTGATACTGCCTGCTGAGCTGTGTATCTAATCCTATCCTGTGTGATACTGTCTGCTGAGCTATGTATCTAATCCTATCCTGTGTGATACTGCCTGCTGAGCTGTGTATCTAATCCTATCCTGTGTGATACTGTCTGCTGAGCTGTGTATCTAATCCTGTCCTGTGTGATACTGCCTGCTGAGCTGTGTATCTAATCCTATCCTGTGTGATACTGTCTGCTGAGCTATGTATCTAATCCTATCCTGTGTGATACTGTCTGCTGAGCTGTGTATCTAATCCTATCCTGTGTGATAGTGTCTGCTGAGCCTCTGTATCTAATCCTATCCTGTGTGATACTGTCTGCTGAGCTGTGTATCTAATCCTATCCTGTGTAATACTGTCTGCTGAGCTGTGTATCCAATCTTATATAATGTGATACTACCTGCTGAGCTGTGTATCTAATCCTATCCTGTGTGATACTGTCTGCTGAGCTGTGTATCCAATCTTATATAATGTGATACTACCTGCTGAGCTGTGTATCTAATCCTATCCTGTGTCATACTGTCTGCTGAGCTGTGTATCCAATCTTATATAATGTGATACTACCTGCTGAGCTGTGTATCTAATCCTATCCTGTGTGATACTGTCTGCTGAGCTGTGTATCCAATCTTATATAATGTGATACTGCCTGCTGAGCTGTGTATCTAATCCTATCCTGTGTGATACTGTCTGCTGAGCTGTGTATCTAATCCTATCCTGTGTGATACTGTCTGCTGAGCCTCTGTATCTAATCCTATCCTGTGTGATACTGTCTGCTGAGCTATGTATCTAATCCTATCCTGTGTGATAGTGTCTGCTGAGCCTCTGTATCTAATCCTATCCTGTGTGATACTGTCTGCAGAGCTGTGTATCTAATCCTATCCTGTGTAATACTGTCTGCTGAGCTGTGTATCCAATCTTATATAATGTGATACTACCTGCTGAGCTGTGTATCTAATCCTATCCTGTGTGATACTGTCTGCTGAGCTGTGTATCCAATCTTATATAATGTGATACTACCTGCTGAGCTGTGTATCTAATCCTATCCTGTGTCATACTGTCTGCTGAGCTGTGTATCCAATCTTATATAATGTGATACTACCTGCTGAGCTGTGTATCTAATCCTATCCTTTGTGATACTGCCTGTTGAGCTGTGTATCCTGTCATATGTGATATTGTCTGATGAGCGGTGTATCTAATCCTATCATGTGTGATACTGTCTGCTGTGTATCTAAGTCTATTGTGTGATACTGTCAAATGGCTGTGTATCTAATCCTGTCCTGTGTAATACTGTCTGCGGAGCTGTGTATCTAATACTATCCTTTGTGGTACTGTCTGCTGAGCTGTGTATCTAATACTATCCTTTGTGGTACTGCCTGCTTAGCTGTGTATCTAATACTATCCTGTGTGATACTATCTGCTGAGCTGTGTATCTAATGCTGTCATGTGTGATAAATATTTGCTGAGCTGTGTATCTAATCCTATCATGTGTGATACTGTCCGCTGAGCTGTGTATCTAATCCTATCATGTGTGATACTGTCTGCTGTGTATCTAAGTCTAATGTGTGATACTGTCTGCTGAGCTGTGTATCTAATTCTATCCTATGTAATACTGTCTGCTGAGCTGTGTATCTCATCCTATCATGTGTGATACTGTCTGCTGTGTATCTAAGTCTATTGTGTGATACTGTCTGCTGAGCTGTGTAGCAGTCGCAGCATGTCACATGTCGCAGTGTAACACCATAGACTATCATTATAAAAATTGTCGTGGGACACATGTCGTCGTGCATCCCTAGCCTAAAGCTGACCTACAGCAGTGAAGAAAAATGGCTGGGTTGTTATTGAAACCTGGAGTAAAACTGTGTGTATGTGGAGACTAAGGGCCTGCGAGCTTCTATTGGCTGATAAGGAACATGTGACCGTGTGTATGGCAGTTAGGATGTAAGTGAAAGGCTGGCAGGCTTGTATTGGCTAATGCAGGTCAGTTTTTAGGAATATCTCAGGAACAGTACGTCCTAGAGAGCTGAGACCCCACAAGATTTCTTTCCAGGTAACAAGGGATGTGCATACCAAGTTTAGTTGAAATCGATAGTTGCGTTTTTGAGTGATCGCAGAACATACATACATTCTATATATATATATTTTCACTTCAGATTGCTTCTCTCATAGACTCCAATATATTAGCATTGGATTCTATGAGAATTTCACTGTGTTCCTATGGAGCTCTGTCACAGGCTCTCCATAGTAACTTATGTGCAGCAGCCTCTGATCATTCAGGAGGACTGAGACTGCTGCACAGAGCATTTGGCTCTCCCGATCCTCACTAGGGGAGCTGGTGCACGGCCGGGAGCATGAGGACTCCTGGTCTTAAACCTCGCAGATGCCGTGCGTGGTGACATTTGACCATGACATCTAACGGATTCAATGTGTGTGATCAACGTTATTGTCAATTGCATACATTAGTCCCAGGTGCCTGCTGTTTAAAATATCAGGCATCCAGTGGCTATAACACCCGTTATATTTTTTTAAATACCTAACCTACAATGTATATATCCGTTAGGTGGTCAGGATGCCACCACCCATTTTTTAACTCTTTCTTCTTCCGTGTCCTTCTTCGCATACCACTTTCATGAATAGGATGAGCATTTATAATTACACTGCACCACCGCTACAACAAGTAAACATTGAAGAGGAAATAGTGCTCGCACGAGTCATACAAGCCCTTTGAATCCAATTTGTTTCAAAACGTCCTTTATAATATGCTCTCTGTACCTTAGTAAAATGTATTGACTCCTCTGAGGCCTTCTTCTTCTAACTACAAGAAATTCAGGACTTGCTTAGTTTTGTGCCTGTGAGGTTAAAGTTCGGTTCTGCACATGCATTACTGCTTCAAAATCCAAAACTAGACTTGGCTTGGTTAATGAGGCACAAACCGAAGTTCAGCTTCAGATTTTGAAACAGTAACACATGCGCAGAACCGAACTGTAAAGTCATAGGCACGAGACTAAGCAAGTCTCTTGTTACTTCTTACTACCGTGTTTCCCCGAAAATATGCCCTACCCCGATAATAAGCCCTAGCGATATTTTTCAGTGTTTATGGAGTAGGCTTAAAATATAAGCCCTACTGCAAAAATAAGCCCTAGATACAGCCGTATTATTATTTTTATATAAAGGGAAGGTGGGGTAAATGTGCGGGCTGCAGCAGTTCAGGGGCACTCACTAATGGCTCCTGAGCTGCCATGAAACTGTGGGCGGGCAGCTCAGGCCTCAGTGAATTAGCCTTCAATGAAGCCGCCACCCCACGCATACATCGCGGCACTAAGCAGCACCTGACTTGTGGGCTGGTGGCTTCATTAAATGCTAAATTATGCCGGCAGCCAGCGCTTCCCTTAACTTTCACGTTGGGCGGGCTAGCGGCTTCTCTGTATGCCCTGTACTGCCGCCAGCCCGCACGTTTTTACTTACATGAAGGAGGCAGCAGGAGGATCTCCTTCTCCTCTCTGCTGCCTGGAGGAGCTTCCTACATCTCCCCCGTGCCGTATCTGCTCTCCCTGGTACCGTAGACTACTGCCTAGGTCCCTTGGGTAAGGACAGCTCAGGGCCAATATACGACACCAGAATGAAAAATGTGTAGCAAATATGACTATAACCCCCCTCATCCATAGGAATGCACCCATGTAATGCAGTATATGGGTGCATTCCTATGGATGAGGGGGGGTTATCGTCATATTTAATATAAACACTGTCCAGGGACTGTTCTGTAATTGGCACGTGTCTATATAAAATATGTTCATGAGCCAAAATAAGCCCTACCCCAATAATAAGCCCTAACTCTTTTAAAAAAAAAAAAAAAAAAAGACCCTCTCTTTTTTTCGGAGAAACACGACCTCAGCAGAAGCCATACATTTGAAACAAATCGGGTTTAGATAGAGCAGTCTCAACACTAGTCATCAATATTATTTCACTGCAAAACTCTTTAACTAGTGTTAAGCGAACTTCTGTTTTAAGTTCGACGTCTAAAGTTCGGCTTCAGGTTAGCGGAGAATCCCGATATGGATTCCGAATTCCGTTGTGGTCCGTGGTAGCGGAATCAATAATGGCCGATTATTGATTCCGCTACCACGGACCACAACGGAATTCGGAATCCATATCGGGATTCTCCGCTAACCGGAAGCCGAACTTTAGACGCCGAACTTAAAACAGAAGTTCGCTCAACACTATCTTTAACCCTATAGCACATTCCTACTTTAAAGATATGGGAGAAAATTTTTCAGGACTTTACCCTGGATCAATAGTTTTTTATCTATTTACTTATTGATGAGTTTTCACTATATTTTGCTTTAAAAGTAGGGATGAGCGAACTCAAACTTCAAAGTTCAGGTTTGTACAGAACTTTGGGAGTTTGAGTACCCGTACCAAACCTCGGACTTTTTCACTGAAGTCCGGGTTGGCGTTCGGTATTCAGGTGATTTTATTATTTTCCACTATAACATGGTTATATACATATAAAAAAAACTTTGACCTGAAGTTCGGCCGAACCCAGTAAACCCAAACTTACACAGGTTCATTCATCCCTATTTAAGAGGGCATTTACACCTTACCTTTCTCTGTTAAAACCAGATGTTTACATGACCTTGTCACCTTGTCTAAGCTTCATAGCCCTTACAGTAAAAATACTTTTAATGACTGGTGATTATTTTTTCATCAACTGTAGGGAGAAGATGATCTTGACTAACTTCTCATTATACTTTTGGTCATTTAGATATTTCCATGTGGCCACTGAATCTGTGGTATAATGCAAAGTTCCGTATTAATGTAGCTGTAAATCAGCACTTTGTACAAAAATTTTAAAAAATTCTATGTCGGGAGACTGGGATTTGACACCCAATTTAGATAATCCCAAGACACAGCCGCAAACAATCTGTTTGTTTTGTGTGCAAGTGAATTCCTCTAGTGACTTGTTTAAAGGGCAGTTATCACTGGTTTACAAGCTCCGTTAATTAAAAGAGACAAGATCTTCTTCTCCACCATAACACGTCCCTGGAATTAATGTAAAAAACGTTTTGCAATATGTCTTTATTTCATGAATAAGGGTCTCTGTGAAGCAATTGTTATGTCTTGCACAGATTACTATCTTGAGAACCTATATCACAGTCTTCTTGGGCTCTGAAACTTTGGTTAGAAAAAGGAGCAAAAGTGAAGAGATTGTGATCTTGCTATATGTACCTCCAACAAATAGATTTTATATGCCCTCTAAAAGCATTTTATTTGATAACAATATGCCTGCTGCTGCCCAGCTATTCTGGGTTGGCTTCACTCAGCCTGCTTCAGTTTCTCATCTGATAGTCAGTACCCACTGCCCCTCCTCTGACCTCCTGCAGATGGGCCTGCCACCGGAGTCTTGTGTGTCTTCCTCTGACAGGCTTCTGCTTAATTCTTGCTAGCAAAGGCCTCTTCTTCCTGCCTATAGGGCAATTGGTACTTCTTGCTCTTAATGGGCTAATGTGTACATACCCAAGTTCCTGTACTGACCTTTGATTGTTTAACCATATTGACCCTCCACTGCTTGATCTGATCTATACCTGTTAACCGTATTGACGCTTTACTGCCTGCCCTGTCCTTTGGGCAGTTTCATGGATGATTAAGTACTCTTCCTGCCCTGACTCCATCCTGTTACTGACTATGCGTTTTACCTATCACTCAGGTGTTTTGCATGTGTCTTGGATCCAAGGGTTAGCAGCCAACCACGCATAGACTACTCCAGGAGGTAGCAGCCTGGTGCATTCCCTGTAGCGAATAGGGGTTAACCATTAGACTCCCAGTGATCACAGGCATTTAATCCTTTAGATGCTGTGCTGGAGCGTGAGTATGGCATCTAAATGGTGAAAATCTGGAAGTGCGCTTTTGGGTGAATACCAGCTCCTCTGTGCAGTGATCAGGAAAGCCATTCCTTCATTCTAATGCTTTGAGCCTCTCTAAAAAGGCAAAACATCCCCTTTCCCTAGAATAAAAAAATAAATATACAAAAAAATTTGCATTTTTACATCTGAAAACACCTATACTTTTAAATTATAAACATATTTATCCCAAACGATGAATGGCATAATGGACTTAAAAATAAAAATGGGCAATTACCCAGTTTTCCCATTGCTTCGCTTAACCAAAAAAATTGAATAGAATATGACCAAAAAGTCACAAACACTCCAAAACGGTGTAAATAAAAATTATAGATTGTTTTGCAAAATATGAGCTCCCACACAGCTCAGTAGACATAACTGTAAAAAATAAAACTTAAATACACAAGGTGTCCCCAACATTGAAAAGTTTGATTTTATTGAGAAAAAAAATGGAGCAAAACGTAAAACATGATCAAATAACAACCGTATTAACCCACACCAACCTTTTTAACTTGTGTAGCCAGTATTTTTTGTTGGGAAAGATGGCAACCCTTACAGCCCCCCCACTCGGGACCTCTATAGGCCCGCTCACTTCAGAAAGCTAAGCCACATCTGGACTCACTTCTTTTCATAACTTTTTTACAGTTATGTCCACGGAGTTGTTTGGGGGCTTATTTTTTGCGGGACAATTATTTTTTACAATACCATTTGGGTTGGGTATGACTTGATAACTTTTTATTAAATTTTCTAAGGAAATAAAAGTGCTAAAAAAAATGGAAACAGCCTTTGTTTTTTTTTATATATTTTCAAAACTTTTTTTTGAAGTTTGGACTACAACTTGCAATCATCAGATGTAAATTGCTCCATTATTCTGTATAGAAATAACTTCCATTATTCTGTATAGAAATCTAGTGGCTTTAACTGGGATATACTAACAATGAGCCTAGAAGCCTAGTACAGGCTGCAACTCATTTTTAGAACAGGGTGCTTTCCCTGATCTCCTTTGAGGAAAAGCGTGCCTGAGGAGGAATCCCGCACTTCCGGTTTTTAACACTCTCAGATGCCGTGAGTAAGGGGAACTCATTGCTGTGAGGGGAGGGGGCATGTGGCGTATTCTGGGGCCATGAGGGTTAAGAACTGTGTGAAGAGATTTACAGGGTGTAAATCTGCAAATCTGTGAGGGAGTGCCAGAATCGACAGAATGTAACAGTGTTGTTAGTACATTATTACAAGATTTGGAGCCCCACTTTTGATTTTGTGAATGGACACATTTTGTCTAAAACAGGCCCTGCCAATAACAAGAATTGTTTGCTGGAATTACAGAGCTATATAATGGAAATTTGGGTGCCCAGTCAGTGCAGCAAGGTGTAATAGGATTGTTCCTATTCCCCAGGCTGTAACCTCCCCACTGTACCCTGTTCAACATAAATGCCGTGGAATGATTCCTTCCTATCCTTTCCTTACATCTTCAATAATCTTTCCCTACACTTGTAAATCGTTGTTTTTAGCACAATTTTTTTTTCTAGCACTGCCCCTAGCGCCTGCAGACATCTCTCCCTGCTCTGGAAAATGTCAGAATCCAAGATGACGGAGGCTATTTATAAGGCTGTGACATCACAGGGCTGGCTGTTGATTGGCTGCATGCATGGCATTACGGGTGATCCTGCCTTCCCAGAGTTCCTTGCTCCATGTCCTCACACGTGCAGCAGCCATTTTAGGAAAAAATGTGATTCGTTACCACAAAGCGTGAGGAAATTTGGATTCAGTGCAAATCAAATTTATGCTGGAATTCGGATTGAATTCTACTTCGAATTCTATAGCGTCATGGCAATATAAAAATTATTATTTTTTTCAGTATTAAAACACAAAAAATAACTATACATTTGTGGTAGCGTTGTAATCACAGTGACCCAGGGAATTAATGGCACAGGTCAGTTTCGCCATATAGGGAACGCTGTAGAGGTTAAAAGTTGTATACCGAGGAACCACAAGGATAACATCCTTAGGTTCAACCCTAAGCCAAATCTGTTAGTTGACACAGTGGTTCCACTCCCACTGTGGTAACATCTATTTTCAGCATTAGAAATGTAGGAGAACTGTATGACACCACACAAACCTAAAGGGGTTGTCCAGGTTCAGAGCTGAACATGAACATAACCGCGTTTTCACCCAGGCAGGCCTTCTGATATGAGCATTGGAACATTTCATGTTTCGATGCTTTCCCTTGCCCTGCATTGAATCGCAAAGAACAAAGGCTTTTTCTGGAGATCCAGTGTTGTACCGGGCTTTCCATGTGTAAGGTAGGTGGCCTTTGCCTGATTAGCAATTCAGACCCTCTGTTGACTGACTCGTCCACTGTCTGTTTAACATATTGACCCTTTGCTGACTTCCCTGACCTTTGCCTGTTTCCTCAATATGAGCATTGCGTGATCCTTTGGTCCCTTTTACCAGTGTCTCTAACCTTCGTAGGTCAGTAGCCAACCACACTGTGATTATTCAAAGAGGTAGAGGCCTCTTAGCTCCCTGCAGCAAAAGACCAGATCCATGTATAGTGGTTAAAGGATGAAAACAAGGGGAATGCCAGGATAATGCCCAAATTTAAATTGATTGATTGACACAGTGGTTCCACACTCACTGTTCATAACACCAATCTTATTTACCTTTTAAGTTGCACTCAACCTTCGGAGATTGTTTATAGCCATAATCAGGCTTTATGCCCCTTTCATTGTAGGTTTCTATCTTTACTTGTTTCCATTTGTGTTCCAAAGCAGCCTAACATTATCTACTTTCTATACTTTGATATTTCTTATAAATTTTGCTGTCAATCTCCTATGCCATACTTTTCTGTACTGGTGTCTCATCAAATCTCAGCACCCAACTTTTTATTTTCTTCTTAGTACTAAGTATCCCATATCTTATGCTTGGGCTATTTTCTGTACCTAGCCATTGCTCCACCTAACCACCTCCTGATCCTTATATCACCTCAGTTTCCTGCTTTATAGGTATCTGGGTTCTTTTTCCCAAAACTTTTAACTGATCCAAACTGCTTTCAAAGGAAAATCCCAAGATTTTAATATTTGCTTTGGTTCTGGTGAATTTGGTCATTGGTGTATCAAGGAGATTTTTTTTTTTCCTTCCTAAAACGTGCAAGAATCTGTTCTTCAGCTTGGAAGTCTGCAATGAATTTGGTTAATCTGTGCCCCATGGAGATAAGATAATTTTGAAATATTTACTTGTCTCTTTTTTGTTTTTCAATTACAGTTTTAAGATATTATATTTCTGAAAGATTTCACATATCCTTAAAAAAAAAAAAAAGATACATAAACATTTTGAAGATTTTTTTTCCCCCTTGGGACATAACCTACACAAAAAATGTGACAGTGGGCCCAAGAGAACACACCATCTAGATATTTGGATATTGAAGCTCCATGCTTAATAGGAATATTTTAGCAGTCAACGTATTGACTCCAATTTGAACGTAGAGGAAAAAAACACATTTTTGACAGTTTAAACAGCAGTGGATTAGAGATGGGAAAGGAATTCAATTAAGTTCTCCAGCATTTCAGCTGCCAAGAATGAAATTGCAACCATGTACATGTGTTCACTTCTCCTACAGGATCATTATTGCTGATGTTTCCCATCTGTTGTTTGAGACAGTCAAAGTTAAAGTGCTGGGAAGAAAATAAAACACTAACATCACAAAATTGATAATTATTAGATTGGTATAACAAAATCAGAGGTGATAAAAATTACAGAGCAATTCATTAAGTGCTATATTTAATTGTGGATTCTTTCAGCTGGCAAGGGGTGCTTATCATTGACAAAAAAATATGCAACAAGATAGTGGCCTCAAAAATTTGGTTAAGTTTAGCAAGCATACCAGTGTTTACTATACTTTTGTTACCTCAAGGCATCATTGTATCTAAGTGGTTGGAACACCACATGATAGGAGGTAAGGAACGTCATAAATAGTAACCTAGCAGCAATCAACTGTTATCCAAAAATTGTAAGCAAAGGGAGCCGCACTGGGATATCGAAACACACACACGGTCAAGTACTTTGTGTTCATTAAACTTTATTGTTATTACTGTATGTCTGCAAATCTTCTAAAATGGAGCAAATAAGATAAAGAAACATCCTTGACTTTACAATTCCCTTGGAGCTTAAGTTTTGAAGGTGGCTGATGTACTGTAGATCTTTTTGGAATAATTTACTCCTAAAAGGAAACTTAACAATTGCCATGGTTGACCTACAGCCATGGATTTAGTTTCATTCGAACCATGGCATGCCAAGATTTTGTATAGTTTCCATACAAAACCTCTTAGTGATTGATCTGCCATTATAGTAGCCCTAACATTTCAGCAAGTGAAGAAAGTAATGTTATATAGTAAGTCAAGTTCAATTATAAAAATTGGTACTTTCTACTTTACAGAGATGAGGATTGTCAGAGTCTTTAACCACCCCCTTTCTGCAAGAGTATCCTTGAATTGTAATCCACCAGTGCAGTAACCGTTGCCCAATGTCCTATTATATTGCAAGATGTTGTGCCGTGTAATGCGTACTGTTATAAGCTTGCATTTTATTACAGACAATGGGGCAGATTTATTAGGTTTTATGCCACATTAACCACATAAAAACGTTGCAAATTGTGACTAGTGTTGATCGCGAATATTCTAATCGCAAATTTTTATAGCAAATATTATAGCACTTTGAGAATTCAAGAATATCTAGAATATAGTGCTATATCTTCGTAATTGCAAATATTCTAGAATTTTTTTCATCAGTACCCATGATCCCTCCCTGCTTCTTGCTTGTGGGCCAATGAATGGGCTGCAATATGTTTGAATTTAGAAGTAGTGTTGATCGCAAATTTTCGTATCGCAAATTTTCTGATTGCCTATCTTTGCAATCAAGAAAATAATGATCTCCAATTTGCGAATATATGATGACTATTCGCCCAAATATTTGTGAAATACTGCAAATAAGAATATTGCCACTGTCGCTCATCACTGATAATGTCATCTTTGCACTATAATTTAGCACAGAAAATTGTTAGCAGGATGGCCTGTAACCAGGACTCTTAATACATTTTATAAATCGCTATCAACAGATTTTGTTCCAGTTGGAAAACCCCTTTAAATTTTAGAAGGGTACACACATAAAGTCTTCCTTACTCTATTGTCGCTGGTTTTATTTATTGGATTCTTTTTGTCCTCTCAATGACAGGGTGCCACCTTTGTTACAGTATATACAATAAAAAGTCTTTGAGATAATAAACAAAACTTCTGTCTTTTTGGGTGCGGCTATACGGTCAGGTTTCTGCATGTGGTTTTGAATCCAAAATGAAGAGTGGATCATAAAAGGAGACAAAGTATACTTCTCTTTTTTTTAATTCATTCATGGTTTTGGCTTCCCAAACTACATCAGAAAATCTGACCGTGTGGCGGTACCCTTAGAGGGTTGAGCTTCTCAAAAAAATGCCAGCATAAATATTCAGGACAGAAGGGGCTTGGTGTTAATTTTCCCTTGCATACAATTTCCATGAAATAATGAAACAGACCAATTCCCAACACCCTGTTTGCAAACACTGTAGTTCCTCTAGAGAAGGAAGTCTTGTGGATCTTCGTGCCATTATAAACATATAAATTAAAGGCTTTATCTGTAGCTAGCACAGGAGCATATTTCTCAAAATCAATTGAAGTCCGATTCTGTTGAATCAACCTTCTGATTCAATTAGGTTTCGGGTAACTTTAACCTGTCTTGAAAGTGTTTTAATTGCCTCTCTCCCTTTCTCGCTCTCTTTTGATTCTCCCAAATTGAATCACACAAAATTTGAATTTAGTAGAGTCTGAATTAAAAATAATAAATAAATTGTGCTGAATTTTCGAATCCATTTACTCACCTTTATTTATCTGGTAAATAAGAATCTAAAATATATAATAAAATTGTCCAAAGGAAAAATGCAAAAACACACATTTGTTATAATACCAGTCTATAGTTAATGTGCTTGTACTTGGCTTGTGTTATTACAATAGAGATTTAAGACTTTGATACTTTTATTTTTTAGATTGCTCTCTAATGACTTACAAAGATATTCTAGACAAGCATTGTAAACACCCTTAAGAAAGTAATCTTAGATACTTCTTGGATGGTTTGCTCAATAATTACAAGAAAGTGTTCTCTCTAAAGGAATCTTCAGTTTTCCCTCCATAACCAATGATGTGAAAAACTCTTCCAGAGAAAACTAATTGTCAATAATAATTATAATTATATACTATGAATCAAGTCTGGAGAAAATCATTTCAATTATTTCAAGAGCACATGCCAGTCTTCACAGTTGATGACAGTGTTTGTGAAATGATGAACTAAACGTATTAGGAGTGGGAATTTGTAGACATGGAAAGATGAGTTTTGAAAAAGAAAATAGGTGGCCTTAGTGATAATGAAAATGAACCCCTTATGTTATTATTAAGCCAGTTCAAAATCAGTTTTGAACCTTTACTACAGATGAGTGAATTGATTCTACACATGTAATGCGGTATACCCAAACCTGATGATACTCTCCCTGCCACTTGATTGACATAACAGGACATCTTGGTTGACCCTGACAATCTTGCACCTACACTGCTGTTCTGATTACTGGAGCAAGTGAACAGCTCGACAAGCAATTGTTTGTGTGCCACTACACCTGAACAGTGGCTACAAAAGTGTAGGCAGCACAAAGCAGTGGCAGAGGTGCAAGATTGTCAGGGACAATAATTATTAAGACCGGTGAACTGCCATAGCAAATGGTAACTGAGACGGGCCTGCCAGCCCCTTTCCATTCCCCGCCCATGCCACAACCAGAATTTTAAACTTGGCATGAGCGGGGAGAAGTCGCTTTATATAGGTGTATTTCAGTATAATACATGACCTCTTTATTTCTTTTTTTTTTGGATTAAAAGCTAACCTGTGGAGGAAAGATTATTGAGCACATACTTACCTTTCACAGTGCAGCCGGTTCCAAGATCCACCACCCGGTCACGCGTGACTGCTCCTGTCAGGCTTTCTTGTCCTCCGGTGAGTCTCTGTCTTCTTCTCTTTCTGTCTTCTTTTCCTTTCTTGTGCAGGAGACAGATCGTCATGAATGACGTCACCCCCTCCTGCAAAATAAAGCTCTGCCAGGTTGTCTTCACTTACAGCGCAAGCGCACTTTGCTGAATCATAGTGCGCATGCGAAGCCTGTACTGACTCCTGCACAGGGGGCACTTTGGATGGCAAACAGGGCACTGGATGTCACAGATGTAATAGGGGAGAACACCAAAATACAACAAGAAGGAAAGGGAAAGACACTAGGCCTCACCGCTAGGGAAGGAAAAGGGTCACCACCTATAAAACCCTGCTCCTGACCGTAACTCCTATCCGTATGGGCACCTCTTGATGGTAGAGGTGCCCATACACAGGAACCCTGGTGACCCTTGGATGCCCTAAAGGTAAGGACAGGGCAGAGACAACCCATTCCTTCCCTGGTGAAGGAACCAGCGTCTCGCTGAGGTCTAGTAAACAACCGGGGGGGGGGATACAAAATAGAGTATGTACTGATCCAGCGGAACAGAGGGATAAAACTTAACATTTAATGTCAGTAAATTCTAAAATAGATAGGTAGACACCAGAGGATGAGCCTCTACAACAAACAATAATTAAAGACAGCCCTATGGGCATAAACTTGTACATATACATACAAAATGTGGCCAAGATGGTATAAGTAATAAAATCAGGAACGTTCTCACCCGATTAACGACCAGGGTTTCTCGCAGAGATGGCTAATGATGGAGAGGATCCTGGAATACTTGATGGCCGCACTGGAGACAAGTAGGTATAGGTGCCCCTTTGACATAGGTGGGTAGCAGGGCGATTAGCCCTAGACGGCCCTGAATAGGGGGCAGGGGCTAGTACGCCCTACCTACCTATACGGGGAACTTGCCCCGCAAGGAGCGTCCCCGTCCGGATACCTGGCCCTGGGGGGACAGATTCCCTAGTAATCCCTAAAAAAATTGCTCCCTACGTGTCACGTTTCAGTTCGTGAAGAATATCATCAGGGGAGATCAAATGGTGGTCACAGGGCTATGGATGGGGCCTGTGCAACCATTGAGAGGGGGGAAAAATAGTACAAAAAGAGGGGAAGGTAAGGTCAAGTGTCTATCAGTGTGTATAGCCAGTCAGGCTGAATCACACAGGACACGACTGCATCAAGGTTCTCTATCCAAAAAAGTACAGCTGCACCAGTGGGTGCCAACTATAAAGGATAAGAGGGGCCACAGGATGGTCAATCCAGGGGCAGGCTGTCAGCAGAGTGTACTCACCACTCTGTGTCTTTTTAAATGTGCTCCACAGCCGCCGATTTCCACTGTAACTTCCTACTTCCGGACATGTGACTCTGTGAACAGGAAGTCACATGTCCGGTGGAACGCAGGAAGGGAGCGTGCGTTCCAGCCGGACGCGGCCCGTGGAGCGCGGCGCCAGAGAATGACGCCGCGCATCACGTGATAATAATCACATGACCGAAGGCCAAGGGGCGCGCCGGGCCGGGAAGACCACGCCCACCACCCGAGAGCCAATGTGGAGGCATTTGTTATATATATACAGGGGGCGGTTTGGTGCACAGGGCGATAAAAATTGAACACAATGGTGAATGCAGTTCAATTAATCGCCAGGGGGACCCATGGTAGATAGGATCCGTGGTAACAATATGAATAAATAAACTTAGCCAGGCTATTAGAGGCAGGTTTACATACACACCGGCCACAGGAGGGGTATAACTGGCCCAGTGAGGGAAGAGAGAAGTACAGAAGATGAGGCAATTAAATGTAGCAGCTAAAATTAAGCTGCTCATTTAGGCCCAGAGGGGTCATTGTTTTTAGGTAGTAGATCCAGCGCAATTCTCGCTGTAATATGGCGCGGTCCCAATCACCTCCACGCTTGGGGGGTAGGACGCGGTCTATACCCATTACGGAAATGCGGGCTTTACCATTATGTTGGCTATGAACGTGGTTGGCGACAGGGGTGTCTTTTGCTTTAGCTATGTCGCCAAGATGTTCGCCAATGCGTCTTCGTAACTCGCGGATGGTTTTTCCTACATAGCCTTTCCCGCATTCACACGATAGGAGGTAAATAACGCCGCGAGTCCTACAGTTAATGAAGTGGTGTATGCGATATTCCTTTCCTGTAACCGTACTGCTAAAGTCTTTACCAGATTTCAAGTAGGGACAGGCAATGCACCCACTACATCTAAAGCACCCCTTAATGTCGGATTTAAGCCAAGTAGAGCCTGATACAATAGGTGGGGGTGTAAATTCACTCGACACGAGTGTGTCACGGAGGCTGCGTCCTCGCCGGTACGTGACGTGAGGGTAGTCCCCCACCACTTCTCTCAGATCTGGGTCTAATTGGAGGATGCCCCAATTTTTTTGGAGGATATGTCTAATGTCACCTGCCGCCCTATCAAAGGTCATGATGGGGCGAATGATGTTTAAAGGTGGCGTTGTACAGGGTTTGGGAATAAGGAGGGATATTCTATCTGCGTGTAAAGCAAACTGAAACGCTCTCCTTAAGACTTTATCGGGATAGCCGCGCTGTCGAAACCTTGTACGCAGGTCGGCAGCTTGTCTGATGAATTCCCGTTTTGAGGAGCAGTTTCTCCTAATCCTGAGGTACTGCCCTTTGGGAATACCCCGCCTAAGTGGGAGAGGATGACTGCTCTCCCACCTAAGCAGGGTATTGGTAGACGTCGGCTTGCGATAAATCGACGTCTCCAAGTCACCAGAAGATGTTTGAGATATGAGGACATCAAGAAAAGGTAACCTGCTGCCCCCAACCTCACAGGTGAAGTGCATGCCGATCTGGTTGTTATTGAACATCTCCACCAGTGAACGGAACGAGGAATCGTTCCCGTTCCAGATGATGAAGATGTCATCTATGTACCGCGCCCACATGCCTACACAGTCCATAAGTGTGGAATGTTCATCCCTGAAGACCATGGTCTCCTCCCACCAGCCCAGGAACAGATTAGCGTACGACGGGGCACAGGAACACCCCATCGCGGTGCCCCTTAGCTGGTGGTAGAGTCTCCCATTGAAGGAAAAAACGTTGGTGGTCAGGGTAAACTCCAGAAGGGAAAGGACGAAAAGGCTGTGGGCGCGGTACTGACAACCACGGGTACTTAAGAAGTGCTCAACTGCTTTTATTCCAAGGGTGTGAGGAATGTTGGAATAGAAGGCCTCCACGTCGATGCTCGCCAGAAGGCTCGTATTATCGACGTGAATTCCCTCCAATTGTTTGAGCAGATGTGTGGTGTCCCGAGTGTACGAAGGTAGGGAGGTAACGAAAGGGGCCAGAACGCGGTCCACGTAGATCCCTAAATTTTTAGATAAATTGCCTACCCCTGATACAATGGGGCGTCCTTTCAAAGGACGTGTTCCCTTGTGTAACTTGGGTAGACAATAGAATGTCGCCAGACGTGGATGAGTGGGCAGCATAAATTTATGATCATCATCAGAGATAATAGACACGGTTCTAGCGTCATCTAGGATGTTTTTAAGCTGTAGTTTAAATTTGTTCAGCGGGTTCACGGATAGAACCTCGTACGTGGATGAATCCCTCAGCAGGGCCCCGCACATATCTGTATACTGACCATGGTCCATAACCACCGTGTTGCCTCCCTTATCGGAGGGCTTGATCACTATAGAGCGATCAGTCTCCAGGCTGGATATAGCGCTGGCATGGACCTGGTCAATATTGGAGAAATGCGAGGGACGTAGATTCTCAATCTCCTGCGAGACCGTGCTGAAGAAGACATCCACACACGACAGCTCGCCCAGATTAGGTGGCATCATATTGCTTTTCAGCTTCAAATTGGTAAATGGTCCTTGTCCTTCTTGTTTGTCTAGTTCTCCGTCTAGTCCATATAAAAGGCGGACGTCCGCCAGAATGTCAAGAGGTATACCTAGCTCACGGCACTGTCTTTTATCCTGAAGTTTGTGGAACTTGTGCCAACGGAGCTTCCGGACAAAAAGATTTAAATCCTTAAAGGTATCAAAGTGGTTGAAGGAAGGGGTCGGGACAAAGGAGAGACCTAGTTGTAGGACCTCTATCTCGGTAGAATTAAGACTGCGGGATGAGAGGTTAACTACTTGTGGACCAAAGGGTTTGGAGGTGGTTGCATACGATTCCGCAGTGGGTATGTCTGCTGCGGGATCGGTGGGCCCTGGTATTGACCCGTCCCTCCTAAAAAACGGGGGCTAGGAGTACCTTGGTATTGACCCCGCCCTCGTGAGTTCCCTTTTTGTCGCCCACGTCGGTTTCCTCCCCGGGATGACGATCTGGAGCCCTTTGATGTATTATCCAAGTCGGAGCAGTCAGTTTCAGTGGATGACTGTTCGGTTTGGGCTCCCGTGGGTTCCCTCCTGTTGGCAATAGAAGAGTAAACTCTGTTATCCTTGAAATCAGCCAGATCTCTTACAAACTGCCGATGCCTTGCGCTCCTTGTGATGGTATTGATATTTTTCAAGGAGGTTCTGAAGTTGTTTCTCTTTATTCGCAAACTCGGCTTCTTGCGAAAAGATCTGGGCTGATTCAATACTTGTACTTAACTTTTTATTCAAGCTCTCCAAGTTATTTTGTTCTTCTATAAGAAGGAGGCGCATTAGTCTCAGGGAACTTTCGGTGGCTTCGTTTTCCCACTTACTAAGGAAGCCTGGATTACGGAATCTAACTCCTGGTAGGAGTGCAATCCTGAGACCTCTAGGCACAATACCGTGCTTAAGGTAACTTTCCAAGCTCTGCACCTCCCACCAGGAGAGAATTTGGTCCTTATATGTATCGGTCAACTCCTTGAATGCTGCGTTGAACGATGGAGTATACTTTTTCTGTGAGAATTATTTTTCTGAAAAAATCTCTCTAGCCTCAGTGAGCCAATTTTATGCACTAAAGCCAGTGGCTAGAAAACCTGCCATGCCTGGTGAAAAATATGAAAGAGAAGACCAGAAAGGCCGGATTTGGCGACCGGGCCTGCTTAATCCCAAATTAAATAGCGTATGTACTGATCCAGCGGAACAGAGGGATAAAACTTAACATTTAATTGGCTCACTGAGGCTAGAGAGATTTTTTCAGAAAAAGAATTCTCACAGAAAAAGTATACTCCATCGTTCAACGCAGCATTCAAGGAGTTGACCGATACATATAAGGACCAAATTCTCTCCTGGTGGGAGGTGCAGAGCTTGGTGCAGAGCTTGGAAAGTTACCTTAAGCACGGTATTGTGCCTAGAGGTCTCAGGATTGCACTCCTACCAGGAGTTAGATTCCGTAATCCAGGCTTCCTTAGTAAGTGGGAAAACGAAGCCACCGAAAGTTCCCTGAGACTAATGCGCCTCCTTCTTATAGAAGAACAAAATAACTTGGAGAGCTTGAATAAAAAGTTAAGTACAAGTATTGAATCAGCCCAGATCTTTTCGCAAGAAGCCGAGTTTGCGAATAAAGAGAAACAACTTCAGAACCTCCTTGAAAAATATCAATACCATCTCAAGGAGCGCAAGCATCGGCAGTTTGTAAGAGATCTGGCTGATTTCAAGGATAACAGAGTTTACTCTTCTATTGCCAACAGGAGGGAACCCACGGGAGCCCAAACCGAACAGTCATCCACTGAAACTGACTGCTCCGACTCGGATAATACATCAAAGGGCTCCAGATCGTCATCCCGGGGAGGAAACCGACGTGGGCGACAAAAAGGGAACTCACGAGGGCGGGGTCAATACCAAGGTACTCCTAACCCCCGTTTTTTAGGAGGGACGGGTCAATACCAGGGCCCACCGATCCCGCAGCAGACATACCCACTGCGGAATCGTATGCAACCACCTCCAAACCCTTAGGTCCACAAGTAGTTAACCTCTCATCCCGCAGTCTTAATTCTACCGAGATAGAGGTCCTACAACTAGGTCTCTCCTTTGTCCCGACCCCTTCCTTCAACCACTTTGATACCTTTAAGGATTTAAATCTTTTTGTCCGGAAGCTCCGTTGGCACAAGTTCCACAAACTTCAGGATAAAAGACAGTGCCGTGAGCTAGGTATACCTCTTGACATTCTGGCGGACGTCCGCCTTTTATATGGACTAGACGGAGAACTAGACAAACAAGAAGGACAGGGACCATTTACCAATTTGAAGCTGAAAAGCAATAAGATGCCACCTAATCTGGGCGAGCTGTCGTGTGTGGATGTCTTCTTCAGCACAGTCTCGCAGGAGATTGAGAATCTACGTCCCTCGCATTTCTCCAATATTGACCAGGTCCATGCCAGCGCTATATCCAGCCTGGAGACTGATCGCTCTATAGTCATCAAGCCCTCCGATAAGGGAGGCAACACGGTGGTTATGGACCATGGTCAGTATACAGATATGTGCGGGGCCCTGCTGAGGGATTTATCCACGTACGAGGTTCTATCCGTGAACCCGCTGAACAAATTTAAACTACAGCTTAAAAACATCCTAGATGACGCTAGAACCGCGTCTATTATCTCTGATGATGAGCATAAATTTATGCTGCCCACTCATCCACGTCTGGCGACATTCTATTGTCTACCCAAGTTACACAAGGGAACACGTCCTTTGAAAGGACGCCCCATTGTATCAGGGGTAGGCAATTTATCTCAAAATGTAGGGATCTACATGGACCGCGTTCTGGCCCCTTTGGTTACCTCCCTACCTTCGTACACTCGGGACACCACACATCTGCTCAAACAATTGGAGGGAATTCACGTCGATAATACGAGCCTTCTGGCGAGCATCGACGTGGAGGCCCTCTATTCCAACATTCCTCACACCCTTGGAATAAAAGCAGTTGAGCACTTCTTAAGTACCCGTGGTTGTCAGTACCGCGCCCACAGCCTTTTCGTCCTTTCCCTTCTGGAGTTTACCCTGACCACCAACGTTTTTTCCTTCAATGGGAGACTCTACCACCAGCTAAGGGGCACCGCGATGGGGTGTTCCTGTGCCCCGTCGTACGCTAATCTGTTCCTGGGCTGGTGGGAGGAGACCATGGTCTTCAGGGATGAACATTCCACACTTATGGACTGTGTAGGCATGTGGGCGCGGTACATAGATGACATCTTCATCATCTGGAACGGGAACGATTCCTCGTTCCGTTCACTGGTGGAGATGTTCAATAACAACCAGATCGGCATTGTCATGGTCTTACCTCCTTGCTGTTCCCTTCGTTTGACATGTGCTGGCGGCCATCTTGGTTTCTGGGTTTTCTTGTAGCCTCCCACCCTGCGGCTCCTCCTTCCCACTGGGAGGAGCTGGATGCCTAGCTCATATATATAGGAGGTCTGTGGCTTCAGTTCCTTGCTTGGTCCTCCTGTGTTCACATGCTTCCAAGACTGCTGCTGCTTCTGGTTCCTGATCCTGGCCTCGTCTGACTACCCCGTTGGTTCCTGATTCCGGCTTCGTCTGACTACCCCGTTGGTTCCTGATTCCGGCTTCGTCTGACTACCCCGTTGGTTCCTGTTCCTGGCTTCGTCTGACTACCCTTCTGGTTCCTGACCTCTGTCTCCGCAAGACCCTGCTTCGGTTTAGCCATCCGTTCGGACTTTGCTACGGCTTGCTCTTCAATAAAACCTTCTTATTTTCCACTTATCTCTTGTTGTACGTCTGGTTCATGGTTCCATGACATTAGGACCAAGCCATGAATTCTGACGGTACAGGGCCATCCCTCGCTACCTACGCTGGTTGCCAGACTTGATCAGCAGGATCACCTGTTGGGTCGGTTCGCTGTGGCGTTGCAAACCCTGCTTGAACGCACGGCTCATTTAGCTTCCGTTGCCGATGGGTCGGTTGTCGCTCCTGGGCCCGCTCCTACTGCCGCTCCGGTTGTTGCGCCAGAGTCTACCCTGACACCTGTTGCTGCGCCTGTGGTGTTTCAGGGTATGACCGGTTCTGCCCCCCTTCCACAGCGCTTTGGGGGAGAGCCAACTCAGTGCCGAGGTTTCCTTAACCAGGTGGGCATTTACTTCGAGTTGCTGCCACATGCCTTTCCTACTGAGAGATCAAGGGTGGGCTTCTTGATCTCGCTGCTCTCGGACAAGGCCTTGGCCTGGGCCAGCCCTTTATGGGAGAACAACAATCCGGTGGTTGCCGAGTTTTCCGGTTTTGTTGCTTCTCTTCGGAAGGTATTCGATGTGCCGGCTCGTGCTGCCTCTGCTGCGAAGCTCCTTATGTCCATCAGACAGGGTTCACGATCCGTAGCTGAATACGCCATTGAGTTTCGTACCCTGGCAGCAGAGGTGGGCTGGAATAATGAGGCTCTGGTCGCTGCTTTCTCTCATGGTCTCTCGGATGCCTTGAAGGATGAGGTTGCAGCTAAGGACCTACCAGTGGAGCTCGAGTCTCTTATTTCTTTCCTGATTTTGATTGACACCAGACTCAGGGAGAGACCTTCCTTTAAGGAGAGCCTGCGGAGGTCTTCCTAACAGATTGGCGCCTACGTTTGCTGTCCCACCCGTGCCTCCCTCTCCTCCCACGCCTCCTGGGGATGACTTGTCTGGGGGTGAACCCATGCAGCTGGGGTTTGCTCGCCTGTCCGAGGGGGAGAGGGTACTCCGGAGACGCGAGGGCCGATGCATGTACTGTGGTCTCGGTGGGCATTTTCGGTTGGCATGTCCGAACCGTCCGGGAGAACGCTCGCACCTGAGATCCTGTCGGGGGCAGATCTTGGGTGGAGTCTCCTCGTCCCCGGTTTCCCGTGTTGACAAACCACTGATCACGGTTGTCCTCTCCTGGGTCGGGGGCTCGGTGACGACCCAGGCGTTGGTGGACTCTGGTGCTGGTGGTTTGTTCATTGATAGAGTGTTCGCTTGCCGCCAATTCCATTCCTCTGCAGCCTCGAGGTTCCCCACTGGCTCTTGAGGCGATAGACGGCAGACCCCTTCTGCCGCCACACGTGACTCATGAGACCCTTCCAGTGGGGATGGCCATTGGTGCCGTTCACAGAGAGTCGGTCTGTCTCCAGGTTATTTAGTCTCCACACTACTCGGTGGTCTTGGGGTACCCCTGGCTCCAGAAGCATAATCCGACTTTCGATTGGAGATCGGTCCGAGATCCTCTCGTGGTCACCGCAGTGTGGGGCTAGTTGCATCCATGGGTCTGTCAAGTTGCTGTGTACTTCCTCGGACTCTCTGTTGCCTCCTGAATACGAAGAGTACCGGGATGTATTCGATAAGGTGCGTGCGGTTGCCCTACCTCCGCACCGCCCATACGATTGTGCCATAGAGTTACAATCTGGTGCCGTTCCTCCTCGTGGCAAAGTCTATCCACTGTCGGTAGCGGAGAATGAGGCCATGGAGGAGTACGTGAGGGAGGCGCTTTCACGCGGACACATTCGCAAATCCTCGTCCCCGGCAGGGGCTGGATTTTTCTTTGTGAAAAAGAAGGGCGGTGAGTTGAGGCCTTGCATCGATTACAGGGGTCTCAATCGCATCACGATCAAGAACGCTTACCCGATACCCTTGATTTCCGAGCTGTTCCGATCGCCTCAAAGGGGCCACGGTCTTTACCAAACTCGACCTGAGGGCGGCATATAACCTGGTAAGGATCAAGGCGGGCGATGAGTGGAAGACCGCGTTTAACACCAGGACCGGTCATTATGAATCCTTGGTTATGCCCTTTGGGTTGTGCAATGCGCCCGCAGTCTTCCAGGAATTCATCAACGATGTTTTCCGTGACCTGTTGCAGCAGTGTGTGGTGGTCTATTTGGATGACATCTTGGTATATTCTGCATCCATGGAGGCCCACATTCTGGATGTCAGACGAGTGTTGCAACGCTTACGAGAGAACAAGCTGTTCGGTAAGCTTGAGAAATGCGAATTTCACCGATCCCAGGTAACCTTCTTAGGTTACATCATTTCCGCTGAGGGGTTCTCCATGGATCCTGAGAAGGTTTCGGCTGTCTTACAGTGGCCCCAGCCCAGTGGTCTTCGTGCCCTGCAGCGCTTTTTGGGCTTCGCCAATTATTATCGGAAGTTCATCAGGGACTTTTCCATGATAGCCAAGCCTCTCACGGATCTGACCAGGAAGGGCAGTAATCCTCAGGTCTGGCCGCTCGAGGCCATCCGAGCTTTTGAGGCTCTAAAGTCCGCCTTTGTGTCGGCTCCGATTCTGTCGCATCCCAACCCTGGGTTGCCTTTTGTCCTCGAGGTGGACGCGTCTGAGACGGGAGTAGGCGCCCTCCTGTCTCAGCGTAGAACACCAGAGGGTCCTCTGCTTCCTTGTGGGTTTTACTCCCGGAAACTGTCTTCCGCGGAGTGCAACTATCAGATTGGTGACAGGGAGTTATTGGCCATCGTGCAGGCCCTTAAAGAATGGAGGCACTTGCTCGAGGGCTCGGTGGTTCCGGTTCTCATCCTGACGGACCACAAGAATCTGACCTACCTCTCTGAGGCCAAGAGATTGACACCACGTCAGGCCAGATGGGCTCTGTTCTTGTCACGTTTTAATTACGTGGTCTCCTACCTACCCGGCTTCCAAGAACATCAGAGCGGATGCCTTATCACGGCAGTACTCCGAGCTGTCCGGGGAGGAGTCGATTCCGACTACGGTCATACCTCCGAATCAGATCCTGGCCGCTATTCGCACCAGCCTTGACCTCTCCTCTGGGTGAGCAGATTTTGGCGGCTCAATCTGGTGCTCCCTCTGGGAGACCCAACGGCAGATGTTTTGTGCCTGAGGAGTTGCGCACTCGGTTGTTGCGAACCTACCATAACTCCAAGGCCGCGGGGCACCCTGGAAAGAATCAGCTGTCCTGGGCGGTTTCACGTCTGTTCTGGTGGCCTTCTCTACGTTCCGACATCGCCGCATATGTAGCGGCATGCTCCGTTTGTGCCCAGAGTAAGTCCCCTCGGCACCTTCCGTTGGGCCTTTTGCAACCCATAGCCACCGGGGAGCGTCCATGGTCACACCTGGGGATGGATTTCATTGTGGACCTCCCTGCATCCCGAGGCCATACGGTCATTCTCATGATTGTGGATCGGTTTTCCAAAATGTGCCACTGTGTTCCTCTCAAGAAGTTACCCTCTGCACAAGAGTTGGCCTCGATTTTTGCCAGGGAGGTCTTCCGGTTGCACGGTTTGCCCAAGGAGATTGTGTCGGATCGGGGGAGTCAGTTTGTGTCCAGGTTCTGGCGCGCCTTTTGCTCCCAGTTGGGGATTCATCTCTCTTTCTCCTCGGCCTACCACCCTCAGTCCAATGGGGCCGCAGAACGATCCAATCAGGCCTTGGAGCAATTCCTTCGTTGCTATGTCTCCGATCACCAAGACAATTGGGTTGACCTCCTGCCTTGGGCTGAGTTTGCCAGGAACACGGCGGTGAACTCTTCCTCTGGGACGTCTCCCTTCATGGACAATTATGGGTTCCAACCTGCTGTGTTACCGGAGGTATTCTCTCCCCAGGATATTCCGGCTGTGGAGGATCACCTTTCCGTCCTACGTGCTTCTTGGGTACAGATCCAGAGGTCCCTTGAGGTCTCTGCGCAGCGCCAGAAACTCCAGGCTGATCGCAGACGAGCGCCCGCTCCTTCCTACCAGGTCGGAGACCGCGTATGGTTGTCCACCCGCAACCTCAACCTTCGAGTGCCCACTCCCAAGCTGGCGCCTCGCTTTGTTGGTCCCTTCCGAGTGCTTCGCAGGGTAAACCCGGTAGCCTATGCCCTTGCGCTTCCTCCTGGCATGCGGATCTCCAACGTGTTTCATGTCTCCCTGTTGAAGCCACTGGTGTGTAATCGTTTCACTTCCTTGATTCCTCGGCCTCGTCCGGTCCAAGTGGGCAATCGTGAGGAGTATGAGGTGAGCAATATCCTGGACTCACGCCTGGTCCGCGGCCGGGTGCAGTTTTTGGTCCATTGGCGTGGTTATGGTCCAGAGGAGCGTTCCTGGGTTCCCTCCGCAGATGTCCATGCTCCTGTCTTGCTCCGAGCCTTCCACGCACGCTTCCCTCAGAAACCGTTCCTTACTCCGCGGAGGAGGGGCCCTTGAGGGGGAGGTACTGTCATGGTCTTACCTCCTTGCTGTTCCCTTCGTTTGACATGTGCTGGCGGCCATCTTGGTTTCTGGGTTTTCTTGTAGCCTCCCACCCTGCGGCTCCTCCTTCCCACTGGGAGGAGCTGGATGCCTAGCTCATATATATAGGAGGTCTGTGGCTTCAGTTCCTTGCTTGGTCCTCCTGTGTTCACATGCTTCCAAGACTGCTGCTGCTTCTGGTTCCTGATCCTGGCCTCGTCTGACTACCCCGTTGGTTCCTGATTCCGGCTTCGTCTGACTACCCCGTTGGTTCCTGATTCCGGCTTCGTCTGACTACCCCGTTGGTTCCTGTTCCTGGCTTCGTCTGACTACCCTTCTGGTTCCTGACCTCTGTCTCCGCAAGACCCTGTTTCGGTTTAGCCATCCGTTCGGACTTTGCTACGGCTTGCTCTTCAATAAAACCTTCTTATTTTCCACTTATCTCTTGTTGTACGTCTGGTTCATGGTTCCATGACAGGCATGCACTTCACCTGTGAGGTTGGGGGCAGCAGGTTACCTTTTCTTGATGTCCTCATATCTCAAACATCTTCTGGTGACTTGGAGACGTCGATTTATCGCAAGCCGACGTCTACCAATACCCTGCTTAGGTGGGAGAGCAGTCATCCTCTCCCACTTAGGCGGGGTATTCCCAAAGGGCAGTACCTCAGGATTAGGAGAAACTGCTCCTCAAAACGGGAATTCATCAGACAAGCTGCCGACCTGCGTACAAGGTTTCGACAGCGCGGCTATCCCGATAAAGTCTTAAGGAGAGCGTTTCAGTTTGCTTTACACGCAGATAGAATATCCCTCCTTATTCCCAAACCCTGTACAACGCCACCTTTAAACATCATTCGCCCCATCATGACCTTTGATAGGGCGGCAGGTGACATTAGACATATCCTCCCAAAAAATTGGGGCATCCTCCAATTAGACCCAGATCTGAGAGAAGTGGTGGGGGACTACCCTCACGTCACGTACCGGCGAGGACGCAGCCTCCGTGACACACTCGTGTCGAGTGAATTTACACCCCCACCTATTGTATCAGGCTTTACTTGGCTTAAATCCGACATTAAGGGGTGCTTTAGATGTAGTGGGTGCATTGCCTGTCCCTACTTGAAATCTGGTAAAGACTTTAGCAGTTCGGTTACAGGAAAGGAATATCGCATACACCACTTCATTAACTGTAGGACTCGCGGTGTTATTTACCTCCTATCGTGTGAATGCGGGAAAGGCTATGTAGGAAAAACCATCCGCGAGTTACGAAGACGCATTGGCGAACATCTTGGCGACATAGCTAAAGCAAAAGACACCCCTGTCGCCAACCACGTTCATAGCCAACATAATGGTAAAGCCCGCATTTCCGTAATGGGTATAGACCGCGTCCTACCCCCCAAGCGTGGAGGTGATTGGGACCGCGCCATATTACAGCGAGAATTGCGCTGGATCTACTACCTAAAAACAATGACCCCTCTGGGCCTAAATGAGCAGCTTAATTTTAGCTGCTACATTTAATTGCCTCATCTTCTGTACTTCTCTCTTCCCTCACTGGGCCAGTTATACCCCTCCTGTGGCCGGTGTGTATGTAAACCTGCCTCTAATAGCCTGGCTAATTTTATTTATTCATATTGTTAGCACGGATCCTATCTACCATGGGTCCCCCTGGCGATTAATTGAACTGCATTCACCATTGTGTTCAATTTTTATCGCCCTGTGCACCAAACCGCCCCCTGTATATATATAACAAATGCCTCCACATTGGCTCTCGGGTGGTGGGCGTGGTCTTCCCGGCCCGGCGCGCCCTTTGGCCTTCGGTCATGTGATTATTATCACGTGATGCGCGGCGTCATTCTCTGGCGCCGCGCTCCACGGGCCGCGTCCGGCTGGAACGCACGCTCCCTTCCTGCGTTCCACTGGACATGTGACTTCCTGTTCACAGAGTCACATGTCCGGAAGTAGGAAGTTACAGTGGAAATCGGCGGCTGTGGAGCACATTTAAAAAGACACAGAGTGGTGAGTACACTCTGCTGACAGCCTGCCCCTGGATTGACCATCCTGTGGCCCCTCTTATCCTTTATAGTTGGCACCCACTGGTGCAGCTGTACTTTTTTGGATAGAGAACCTTGATGCGGTCGTGTCCTGTGTGATTCAGGACCATGGTCAGTATACAGATATGTGCGGGGCCCTGCTGAGGGATTCATCCACGTACGAGGTTCTATCCGTGAACCCGCTGAACAAATTTAAACTACAGCTTAAAAACATCCTAGATGACGCTAGAACCGCGTCTATTATCTCTGATGATGATCATAAATTTATGCTGCCCACTCATCCACGTCTGGCGACATTCTATTGTCTACCCAAGTTACACAAGGGAACACGTCCTTTGAAAGGACGCCCCATTGTATCAGGGGTAGGCAATTTATCTCAAAATGTAGGGATCTACGTGGACCGCGTTCTGGCCCCTTTCGTTACCTCCCTACCTTCGTACACTCGGGACACCACACATCTGCTCAAACAATTGGAGGGAATTCACGTCGATAATACGAGCCTTCTGGCGAGCATCGACGTGGAGGCCCTCTATTCCAACATTCCTCACACCCTTGGAATAAAAGCAGTTGAGCACTTCTTAAGTACCCGTGGTTGTCAGTACCGCGCCCACAGCCTTTTCGTCCTTTCCCTTCTGGAGTTTACCCTGACCACCAACGTTTTTTCCTTCAATGGGAGACTCTACCACCAGCTCAGGGGCACCGCGATGGGGTGTTCCTGTGCCCCGTCGTACGCTAATCTGTTCCTGGGCTGGTGGGAGGAGACCATGGTCTTCAGGGATGAACATTCCACACTTATGGACTGTGTAGGCATGTGGGCGCGGTACATAGATGACATCTTCATCATCTGGAACGGGAACGATTCCTCGTTCCGTTCACTGGTGGAGATGTTCAATAACAACCAGATCGGCATGCACTTCACCTGTGAGGTTGGGAGCAGCAGGTTACCTTTTCTTGATGTCCTCATATCTCAAACATCTTCTGGTGACTTGGAGACGTCGATTTATCGCAAGCCGACGTCTACCAATACCCTGCTTAGGTGGGAGAGCAGTCATCCTCTCCCACTTAGGCGGGGTATTCCCAAAGGGCAGTACCTCAGGATTAGGAGAAACTGCTCCTCAAAACGGGAATTCATCAGACAAGCTGCCGACCTGCGTACAAGGTTTCGACAGCGCGGCTATCCCGATAAAGTCTTAAGGAGAGCGTTTCAGTTTGCTTTACACGCAGATAGAATATCCCTCCTTATTCCCAAACCCTGTACAACGCCAGGTGACATTAGACATATCCTCCAAAAAAATTGGGGCATCCTCCAATTAGACCCAGATCTGAGAGAAGTGGTGGGGGACTACCCTCACGTCACGTACCGGCGAGGACGCAGCCTCCGTGACACACTCGTGTCGAGTGAATTTACACCCCCACCTATTGTATCAGGCTCTACTTGGCTTAAATCCGACATTAAGGGGTGCTTTAGATGTAGTGGGTGCATTGCCTGTCCCTACTTGAAATCTGGTAAAGACTTTAGCAGTACGGTTACAGGAAAGGAATATCGCATACACCACTTCATTAACTGTAGGACTCGCGGCGTTATTTACCTCCTATCGTGTGAATGCGGGAAAGGCTATGTAGGAAAAACCATCCGCGAGTTACGAAGACGCATTGGCGAACATCTTGGCGACATAGCTAAAGCAAAAGACACCCCTGTCGCCAACCACGTTCATAGCCAACATAATGGTAAAGCCCGCATTTCCGTAATGGGTATTGACCGCGTCCTTCCCCCCAAGCGTGGAGGTGATTGGGACCGCGCCATATTACAGCGAGAATTGCGCTGGATCTATTACCTAAAAACAATGACCCCTCTGGGCCTAAATGAGCAGCTTAATTTTAGCTGCTACATTTAATTGCCTCATCTTCTGTACTTCTCTCTTCCCTCACTGGGCCAGTTATACCCCTCCTGTGGCCGGTGTGTATGTAAACCTGCCTCTAATAGCCTGGCTAATTTTATTTATTCATATTGTTACCACGGATCCTATCTACCATGGGTCCTCCTGGCGATTAATTGAACTGCATTCACCATTGTGTTCAATTTTTATCGCCCTGTGCACCAAACCGCCCCCTGTATATATATAACAAATGCCCCCACATTGGCTCTCGGGTGGTGGGCGTGGTCTTCCCGGCCCGGCGCGCCCTTTGGCCTTCGGTCATGTGATTATTATCACGTGATGTGCGGCGTCATTCTCTGGCGCCGCGCTCCACGGGCCGAGTCCGACTGGAACGCACGCTCCCTTCCTGCGTTCCACCGGACATGTGACTTCCTGTTCACAGAGTCACATGTCCGGAAGTAGGAAGTTACAGTGGAAATCGGCGGCTGTGGAGCACATTTAAAAAGACACAGAGTGGTGAGTACACTCTGCTGACAGCCTGCCCCTGGATTGACCATCCTGTGGCCCCTCTTATCCTTTATAGTTGGCACCCACTGGTGCAGCTGTACTTTTTTGGATAGAGAACCTTGATGCGGTCGTGTCCTGTGTGATTCAGCCTGACTGGCTATACACACTGATAGACACTTGACCTTACCTTCCCCTCTTTTTGTACTATTTTCCCCCCCTCTCAATGGTTGCACAGGCCCCATCCATAGCCCTGTGACCACCATTTGATCTCCCCTGATGATATTCTTCACGAACTGAAACGTGACACGTAGGGAGCAATTTTTTTAGGGATTACTAGGGAATCTGTCCCCCCAGGGCCAGGTATCCGGACGGGGACGCTCCTTGCGGGGCAAGTTCCCCGTATAGGTAGGTAGGGCGTACTAGCCCCTGCCCCCTATTCAGGGCCGTCTAGGGCTAATCGCCCTGCTACCCACCTATGTCAAAGGGGCACCTATACCTACTTGTCTCCAGTGCGGCCATCAAGTATTCCAGGATCCTCTCCATCATTAGCCATCTCTGCGAGAAACCCTGGTCGTTAATCGGATGAGAACGTTCCTGATTTTATTACTTATACCATCTTGGCCACATTTTGTATGTATATGTACAAGTTTATGCCCATAGGACTGTCTTTAATTATTGTTTGCTGTAGAGGCTCATCCTCTGGTGTCTACCTATCTATTTTAGAATTTACTGACATTAAATGTTAAGTTTTATCCCTCTGTTCCGCTGGATCAGTACATACGCTATTTAATTTGGGATTAAGCAGGCCCGGTCGCCAAATCCGGCCTTTCTGGTCTTCGGGATACAAAATAGAGCCAAACACTTAACTTCTGAGGATGATGGATGAACAGGACTTCAACAAGAACCACACTCCAGCTCTTCCAAAAAACAAATGAAGCTATCCAGAGCAAGGAGTGATAGGTAAAGTCAGACTAAACAGGGATGGGTAAAGGTCACATGATCCACACCTGAACAGGAGGTGTGGACATACCAGCAACACACAGACAAAGTGAAACCAAAAGAGGCTGTCAGATCACTATTGTGCAGATAATCTTTCAGACCTTCTAAGACCTGTCACACGAGTGACACTGGATGGCACAGAGTGGCACTGGATGGCAAACAGGGGCACTGGATGACAAAATGAGGGCAGTGGATGGCACAAGGGGGAACTGGATGGCACAAGGGGGACAATGGATGGCAGAATAGGGGGCTCTGGATGGAAAATGGGGGGCACTAGATGGAAAACAGGGGGCACTGGATGGCACAATGGGGGCACTGGATGGCACAATAAGGATGTGGAAAACACATGGACGTCATCAGTGTGTTTTTTACATTGGTATGTCAGTTCCAGCAAGGAAAGAACATGTCCTATTCTGGTCTTCAAAATGAGGACCTGAAATCCATAGAACTTAATGGAACTGCAAAAAATTTGGATCGCAAAATGGATTTGGTTGTGTGCATAAAGGTTTAGATACACAGCTCAGCAGATATTATGATGCAACATGGAATTAGATGCACAGCTCAGCAAGCTGTATCATAAAATTAGATACACACTTCAGCAGGCAGTATCACTGTCACGTATGAAGTTGCAGATAGCTGGAACTAATAAATAAACGACCATCTGGCTTGATCCCAAACTAAGGAGCATATACTGTAGGTGAGCCCTTTAATACCCTAAGAGCTCTCCCTGACTGCTATGCACATGCAAGGGTCTCAATGGTAGACAATTGCATGCGTACGTACCTAAGACTATGTGACACCTGAAAACCCTATAATAGTTAGGGGACACGACCACCGGCTCCCTGCACTTAATACAGACAGAGTCTGGGTCACCTAGAATCAAGCCAGCAAGGAAACACAATAAAGGCCTCCAGCAGTGAACACTTCATCCAGGAAGTAGTATAAACCGCAAAGTGAGGCAGTATGGGAGGGAATATAAAGGGAAACTATTAGTCTAAATAAGTGACACCTGGCGGAAGGAAAGGAGATGACAAAGTGAAACCAAAACAAAGAACGTCATACTAGAGGTAGAGAAGAACGTCTGCCAGACCTTCTCACAGAACTGGCGGTGACAATCGCACACAACAGGCTCTGTATCAGGCACACATACATGTTAGTATTAGATACAGATGTGTTTGGACTTGCTTGCCGATTCCAACTGTTTATTACACGCTGAAGATGGTGAGGGCAGAGCCTGTGGACGCTCAGTGATGAGTTTAGATACACAGCTCAGCAGGCTGTATCACACAGGATAGGATTCGATATAGATGTGTTTGGGTGTGCTTGCTGCTTCCAGCTGTTAATTACACTCTGGAGATGCTGAGGTAAGAGCCTGTGGACGGTCAGTGATAGGATTTAGACACTGAATAAGAAGTAGATTCATGTCTGGGTGTAGTAACATGGACACAGTAGTTATAGATGGAGTAGCTGCTGCAGACAGAGCAGAGCGACAGAGCAGAGCGCGCACCATAATTTCACAGGACAGGGGGCATGGCCAGCCTGTGACTCATCTCTGTGCAGTGCAGCCAGGCTTGGGTATATCAATAAAGTTATGTATTCAACAAAACAAGAAGGGGAGAAAGTAAACAGATCTGCCAGGATAATGTGATGTCTTCCAGAGAGAAAGGAAAGCTCGGACATGAAAAATAGGTATTGGGGGCATATGTATGCATGGTGAGGGTTGTTAGGAGCACATCAAAAGAATTTTGATTTTGGGATCGGACAACCTCTTTAAATTAGCAAATGTCCTAACTGTCGCCATATTATTTAATTCTTTAGCAGGACAACCCATAATTGGTCGTATAAACACCACAGAAGAAGATCTTCTGCTTGTAACCCCTTTTATTAGGAAGAGCACAGATGAGTAACTCTCACAGACCCATCTATTCCATTTAATACTTGGTCAGCCATTCACGAATTCAGGGGAAAAGTATTTACTACAGGTTTCATCAATCTGATCCATGGCGATCAGCTGGGCTGTCTTTGATTTACAAACAATAGGGCACATTTATTAAGACCAGTGTTTTAGATGCCGGTCTTAATAACCCCTATACCAGGCTTCCTAGCTGTCTTACATTTAGACAATTTTCTACGCCTAAACCAGGCATATAAAATAGTAAATAAGATGGGCCTGTCGGCCCGTCCCCTTCCTCACCCACATCACACCCACTTTTTTAGATCCAGTGTGGGAAGCCAGAAATGGCGGCTCAAAAGATAAATGACTACTAATATGTCTCGATATGAATAACTCTTTAAACATTGCCTTCTTTATTGATAATTTAGAAGACTGCTGGTTTAGTTGTTTAAAAAGTCCTCCAAGAGGAATTGCTTATGCTTGGTAAGTCTGATTATGACTCTCACTGTCCCACCTATTCCATGTTTTACTCGGTCAGCCTTTCATGTATACAGGTGAAATGTAGGACTTGAGCACTGGAGGTTTCTGAAATCTGATCAGCTGGGTTGTCTTCAATTGACAAACAAAATGTATTGCTATGAAAAACTCTTTAAACATCCTCTTCTTCGCTAATAATCAAGAAGACTTCTGATGAGTTCTTCAATAAACCCTCAAAGAGGAAGTCTAACGGACTGTGACTCTTTTATATTTTAGATGAGTGCATTTTAGTATCAACCAGTTTTATGTAAATCATCTTTAGTAGCAAATATGTGTAGTACATAGGGCACTGCCAATCCAATGAACCCTTCAGGAGGGTTTCCAACAAGAAAAAAAACCCTGTTGCGAAGGTTGTAGATGTACAAGAAAAAAAAAAAAACATAATTGCAGATGTGTCTTACTTTTTCCCTTGGGTTAACATGATTATGTGATGCTCTGTCAGTAGTATACATAAATGTTTCTATATGTGGTCACCAGGGGCGTAGCTAAAAGCTCATGGGCCCTGGTGAAAGAGTTCAGCTTGGGGAGCACATATCCTTCCTGCTGCCTGAGGCAAACATTGAAAGGGCACCCCCTCATGCCAAATTCTTAACCTAGCCCCTTCCCTCCAGCCAGAGGTGTAAATTGACCAGTATGCACTTTCTATAATGCCAGTGTCCTATGTGGCACAAGGGTCTTTGGGCCCCCTCAGGCTCCTGGGCCCGGTAGCGACTGCTACCTCTACACCCCATATAGCTATGCCCCACTGGTCACCCAGTGAATTGCAGCCTTCTGAAGATTTTGCTATCATGTTGAGATAATACTATACATTGAATTTCTATAGTGAGAAATTTGAGTCCTTCACAAAATTTGCACACATGAAAGGTTGCATATTTACATGTTACATTTGGTGCAATTCTCATTATATCAGTCAAGGGGTCAATCTCTGTATTTTTATTTTTTTATTTTACACCACTACAAAACATTTAGAATATTAATTAGGTGCAAGAAATAAGAAGGGGCAAATGCTTCTTAATTGTATTCATTTCCTGAATATCTTAGAGAGGACCTATGTGACCTCTCGAAACATACCTGTTTAGGCAACTACCTGCATCCTCCTTGTGATAACAGTCCTGGAGCATCTATTGGTATGACTCTATGCTGTCTCATTCCTTTATTATTCCATTTAAAAGTTTATAAATTGTTACCACAAAGCATGAAGAAATTTGGCTTTGTGGCTAATCAAATTTTTCCTGAAATTCAGATCGAAGTCGATTTGTTTGGCTTTGATTCGCTCAACACTAATTTGGAGCTAATGGAGGGGTGATCCCCTTGCCCAGGACCTATATACAGTATATATTACAGTATATTAATCAGAGTGAAGCATGCCTACAAGAGCATTTCATCTCAACACATTATGTCTGTACTAGATATGGACAGCACCTTGATTGAATACTTGCTACCAATTCTGCTGCTGGTTACATTGTGGGTCTAGTAATGGCACACCCTATGACTAGATTATCCCCAGTATGGATGAGTGAGTCAATTCATGTGAATCAATTAATTCATTAGTCTGTGAGTGACTGATCCTATACAGAAAAATGGGCACAGATTAATATGGCCACAACTAGTCCAGTCCTGAAACGCTTTGTGTGTACACAGTTAATAAATATATGGAAAATATGCCAGCTTTGTCAATCCATCATTGGGCAGTGGAGCCAATCCAAGATTCCTTTTTTTCTACATGTATCTGTCATGATAATACTGCAAGTATCAGCACATGCACCAATGATATGTCTAGTTAAACGAATAAGGGCCACTAAAATTTGTCAATGGTGCATACAAATGTGATGATCCCGATTCATTTATATGTGCGCATAAGCCTATACCTAAAAGTAAGACACAGTAACATGCACGAGATTACAAAGGCAGCGCGAGATGTGCGGCCATATTAATCTCAGGGAGTGTCCCCAGCTGTGTAAAAAGTGTAAATTTGTTAAGATGGACAAATCAATTTGCTCATCCCTAATCCCCAGGGATTGTCAAAAGGTGGGCAAAACCCTTAAGGAATTTACTTAATCGTCAAATGTTTATATGGAGTATATACTATCACTTTTGATTTTGTTAAGTTTTTTCTAAAACACATTTCTTTGTTTTCCTGGAAGGCAGACTTGCAAGGATAAATGAGAGGACTAAAGTCATACTCTCACAAGGGTTTTGTGTGTGTGTGATTTTTTCTTTCAAGGATAAAGCACATTTGGAAACATTCTGCCCCAGCTGTGAGATGTGTGAGGTCATCTGGACAGGGACACCAAGGCCATCTCATTAATCTTGATATATGGTTGAACATCTGAGTTTGAGCTCTTAAGATGATCTCCTCTGGATGTACTTTGAAAATGAATAATAAAATCACATACTGTGTGAGGCAGTGCCATATCTCCATTATTATATAATTCTCAACTCTCTGGTGTTTTGGAGTTCGCACTTAGATATTGAGCACCTCTCTATCCTACGGAGTGGTAGAGCTACTCCACTCTGCTAATGATTTACAAATGGGTCTCTAATAACAACTAAAAGTTGTACCTGACAGTCATCTGAGTTCCTGAAGACATAAACAATGATGTACACTACTGGATATGAAATAGATATAAAGTCCCTAAGAATGGGTATGGTTTAACTGCATCCTGGGATGATTAACCAATGTCCAATTTCCAGACTCTCAACATGTAGACCTCAGTAGAGATGAGCACATTTCTAAAAACTTTGATTCGTCCGGTTACCCGACTTCTCCTAAAAAATTTGCTTTGATCCAAATTTATTTGTGGCAATTGCATTAGAAAACGGCTATTTCCTCGCTGCAGAGATCCTTTATAGTGGTGTCGAACACTGTCGAACACTGTGTCTTGCAGTAACACACATAGGGAGTCTGTTGTGGTAGTGAAATAATACTGTGAGTCAGTATGACATGCAGATGACAGGCGTCGCTCTTAGAACCACTACACAGTTCACTTATTTGGGCAGTTACGGGGCCAAAACTGACCAAATAACTCAAGTGTGAACTCAATGTTAGAGCCAGGTATAAAGGACCATGCAGAGGCCCAAGATCCTACTATAGCATTAAAGAGCGCACTCCTATTAAACAAATTCATTGATTCCACATAGATTTCTACAGAACCTGTTCTATTAAACGCTTATACAAGTAGAGCCCCCCGGACAGAGTGGAGAGGGTGTCAACAGTAAGTTTGTGTTAACGTCACTGATTATTTTGCTCTTCCTCTGATCTGTCAGAACAATAACCCTCAAAAAACGGACCCTGTCTGTTGAGCATCCGCCTTCACTCGGCCAGCATTTGGTCAGTAATCCATCAGTATTGCTAAAGCCAAAAAAACATTAGTGGATCTAAAACATAAATAACACGTGAATGGAATATTTGCATGTCTTCTGTGTTTTGTACCCACTCCTGCTTTTGGTTACCAAATCATAAGTCAATTCCGATGCAAAACAGAGACCATGTCAAGCAGGCCTTACAGTTGTTACACAGACAGGATCCCTTGTGCGTCTCATTTTTCCTTCCTACTGACAGATCAGAAGAAAGGTAAAATAAATGATCATGTCAGCCAGGCCGAAAGTCAAAATAGTGGCCCAGTCATAAAGTGAGGAGGGTGGGTGCATAATAAGTTCACAGAGTCACCCTATTACATAGTGGTGAGGTGAAGCATAAGGAGGCCACAGAGTGGCCCAAGGACAGAGTCTGGAGGTGGCAGCAGCATCAGGAGGAGGCCACATAGTGGCACAATGACAGTGTGGAGGTGGCATCAGCATCAGGAGGCCACAGGGTATCACAATGACAGAATATGGAGGTGGCGGCAGCAGTATCAAGAGGAAGCCACAGGGTGGCACAATGACAGTGTGAAGATGGCAGCAACAGCATCAGGAGGAGGCCACAGGGTGGCACAATGTCAGTTTGGAAGTGGCAGCAGCATCATCAGGAGTCCAAAGAGTGGAACAATGAAAGAATGTGGAGGTGGCGGCAGCAGCACCATCCGTAGAAGGCCACAGAGTGACACAATGACAGTGTGGAGGTAGCAACAGCAGCATCAGGAGGCCACAGAATGGCACAATGACAAAGTGTGAGTTAGCAGCAGCATCATCAGGAGGCCACAGACTTGCACAGTAACAGAGTGTGGAGGTGGCGGCAGCAGCTTCAGGAGGAGGCCACAGGGTGGCACAATGACAGTGAGGAGGTGGCAACAGCAGCATCAGGAGGCCATAGAGTTGCACAATGGTAGAGGGTGGAGGTGGCGGCAGCAGCAGCATCAGGAGGAGGCCACAGGGTGGCACAATAACAGTGTGGAGGTGGCAGCAGCATCAGGAGGCCACATAGTGACCCGTTGACAAAGTGCGGAGGTGAGTGGCAGTACCAGCTGAAGATGGGTGAAAGGAGAGCTTGGCAAATGTGTGGCATTAGGTGGGTGGCAGCATCAGAATAGTGGCTGAGGCAGGTAGCCAGAAGAATCCGGTATCTTTTGTCTAAGGTATAGTGTGGCACTATGGATGATCTAGTCTGATACATCAGGCATAGGTGGGTGGAAATCTTGACAAAGGTCAGTCTCTCCACATTTTGGGTGGACAGGCGAGTTCTTCTTAGGGTAACTATGGTCCCCACAGCACTAAACACCCTCTCTGAGGCCACACTACTGGACGGGCAGGACAGCTTTCCAGGGCAAACTCTGCCAGTTGTGGCCACAAATCCAGTTTGGCTGCCCAGTAGTCCAGTGGATCTTCAATGTGGGGTGGCAGGGTTCTGTCCAAGTATCCCACCACCGGCTGGTTCAGGTCCTGCTCCAGGTCTAGCTGCTGCTGATGAATAGTTTCTTCACTAGGCGGGTGAAGAAAGCTGCTCATCAGCAACTCTAGACTAAAGTAGATGCTGATGGAGCTGGAACTGCTCCTACCCACCCTGCCACAGCAGCCATGGCAGAGGAACTTGAGCGCATAGGGCCCCCCGGTCAGACCTGCAAGAGTATGGACAATGGAGCACATAGGCAGTGGCCAACTGACTACATAGGATGTCTCTATAGTATTTCAGTTTGTCCTCCCTCTCAGTGGGTCTAAAAAAGGCCCCCATTTTGGACTGGTAGCAAAGGTTCAACAGGGTGGAGAGCCAGATGTCATGCCTCTGCTGAATGCTGACAACTCGGCTGTCATTACGCAAGCAAGTGAGCATGCATCGGGCCATTTGTGCAAGTGACTTGAGGTACTCCCTGCCTCCATCTCCACTGCATAATGCCACGGTGTATCTGGGTCTTGGGCCTCCTCTTCCTCATCACCCTGTAGCTCCTCTGGCTGCTCCTGCTCCATCTCTTCTGTCACCTGTGTAGAAAAACCACCCATTTCACTACTGATTGCTTGTACTCCAATGTCCTCCTCCTGCTCCTCTTCCTCCTCAAGGTAAACCCCCACAGGGCTCATGTGGTAGTGAGATCTAGGCATCACGTCTCCAGTCCCCTGACCAGCCAGATTTACCAGCATCTGTTCCAGGAAGGAAGCAGTGGAATGATGTTGTTCATCCTGTAGTGCTGGTGACTAACAAATAACGTAAACCTCCTCAAAGGGCCTGAGCAAATGGCAGGTGTCACGCATGAGCTGCCACTGGCTGACATCAAAGTTACTGTCTGCATGGATAATCAAGAAATTGTTTATGGCCTTCCTCTGTTCGTATGTCAGTCCAACATATGGAGGGTGGAATTCCAAAGGGTGGAAACGTTGCATATCAGCGTATGTTGGGGGATGCCGTTCTTACGCTGCAGATTAAGAATGGTGTGCTTTGTGTACTAGTGTCTAAAAGGAAATGCAAAGTTTTCTGGCCATTTTTAGGATGTCTAGCAGATAGGTGGAAGACTTCAGGAAGCGCTTGACAACCAGATTGAACACGTGTGCCATGCAGGGTGCATGGCTCAGCCCTCCTTGACGCAGCGCCGACACCATGTTCTTCCTATTTTCGGTCACCATGGTACTGATTTAAGTTGTCGTGGAGAAAGACCAGGATTCGATTTCTTGATGAAGGACACGGAGCAGTTCCTCCCCTGTGTGACTCCATTCGCCCAGGCAAACGAGGTGCAGAACAGCATGACACCTCTGTACCCTGCACATGTGGTATACTGGAGGGGCACTGTGAATTGTCCCTGCAGTGGAGGATGAAGACACGGTGGAGAATGAGGAGGCGGACATTGTCACAGGACCAATGTTGTGAGAATGTGTAGGCAGAAGCGGCGTCACCTGGCCAAGTTGCTGGTGTGGCTGTGCAGGAACCACATTCACCCAGTGGGCCGTAAAAGACATGTATTGTCCCTTACCGTAGTTACTGCTCCACACGTCAGTGCTGGGGTGCACTTTGGCAGACACCAACAGGCTCAAGGACTGGCCCACCTTCTGTTCTACATACATGTGCAAAACTGGTACTGCCTTTTTGGGAAAGAAATGATGGCTTGGGACTCTCCATCTCGGCTTGGCACAAGCCATCAGTTCTCAGAAAGGTGCAGAGTCCACCACTTGGAAAGGAAGGGACTGCAGCACCAGCAACTCTGCCAGAAGCAAATTCAGCTTCTGTGCACGCATACTGTTGTCTCTTGGCAATCGCTTTGGTGATCGATTGCTGATGGAATGACTGATGAGGAATAGGAGGAGGAGCAGGAGCATCAGGACTAGCAGATGATGGGATGGGAAGGACAGACCGCTCCTTTCAGCTGAGGCGGTGGAGCCTTGACTGCCGGAAATCGGATGCGTGCCACTGGTTGATGCAGCGGTTGCCGCGGCAGGCTGCACCACCACATCGGAGCCACGGCTTTCGCAGCCCACTTTATGGTGATGCTGCATATGTTGATGCAGGGCCGTAGTGCCAACATTGGCACCCTGGCCACGCTTCACTTCTGCCCACAGATTCTACAAATGGCCATGTTCACCTCATCCGACGGCTTAACAAAAAACTGCCACACCGTGGAGTAAGTGATTTTACCCCCAACAGTCTGCACTGACTGACCGCCGCTGCTTCCATGAACCCCTGCACCACTACTTTCCGGGCAGGTAGGCTCCTGCAAAGCGGGTGTTCTACCCGGGCACTTTTGGCTCCCAACCTCCCACTTCTGCCACCCTGCTGACTCCCGGCCACGCTACCGACTTGCTGGCTCCGCCGCTGCCTCACACCCAAGCTGCCTACCTGAGGAAGCGGCAGATGTCTCCTCCCAATCTTGGCTGGCCAGCAGCTGCTGACTGTCCTCTAGTAGCTGGTTCTCGCTGTATAGTGGAGCTGAGCCCACAACATATAATACTTGTCTGGCTGAGGGAACAGAAAAGGACAGAGGCAGGTTGAGGACAGGTGAGGGCACAGGGCTTGCTCCCGGGCCATAACAACAAGGGTTGTGTCTGACAAACCCACCGACTCTTGGCTGTTGGTGTCTGAAGTTACTTGGGACAAAATGTTTGACCGAGTCAACCATTTAAGAACCGCTGTGTGGCTAGTCAAGACACGACTGCTAGATGACACTGGGAGCTCAGGCCTCTCGCCGCGACTCCTGCTACCACGCCCCCTTACTCTGCTGTGACCTGTGCCTGCGCAAGAATTATTTAGGCCTCTGCCACTCCCCTGTGCATGGCCTGGCACTTATCTGTCTGATATACTGTTAGATAAAATAAATAAAAAAAGTCTGCAATTTTTTCACTTTACCACACAACGGCTAATAATCCCTTTTTCCTACTAATATACACCAAAGAAGGATTTCGAACATATAACTGCACCGCTGAACAACAAATAGGCCCTTACTTTTTTCCACTAATACACGCCACAAAAGACTTTAGAACATATAGCTGAACAGCTGAACGGAAAATTGACCCTTAGGCCTCTTTCACACGAATGTGACGGATTGGTTCCAGATGCGTTTAGGGTGCGTTCAGTGAAACTCGCACCATTTTGCAAGCAAGTTCAGACAGTTTTGTCTGAAAATTGCGTTCCGTTCAGTTTTTTCCACGCGAGTGCAATGCGTTTTGATGCGTTTTTCACTCGCGTGATAAAAAACTGAGGGTTTACAAACAACATCTCCTAGCAACCATCAGTAAAAAATGCATTGCATCCGCAGTTTCTTCTGGATGCAATGCGTTTTTCACTAAAGCCCCATTCACTTCTATGGGGCCAGGGCTGCGTGAAAAACGCAAAATATAGAACATGCTGTGTTTTTCACGCATTGCAAAACTGATGCATGTACATTGAAATGAATGGGTCGGAATTCAGTGTGGGTGCTATGCGTTGACGTCACGCGGAATGCGTGTGAAAAGGGCCTTACATTTTTCCACTTATACACAACACAAATGGTTTTAGAACATATAACTGCACCACTGAACAGCAAATATATTTTTTTGCCACTAATACACGCCAAAAAGGGCTGTAATTTTCTCACTTCACAACATAACGGCAAATACTTTTTTTGTGCCACTAATACACTCCAGAAAAGACTTTAGAGCATATAACTGCACAGCTGAACGGCATATAATATATATTTTTTTGCCACTAATACATGCCAAAAATGGTTTTAGAACATGTAACTGCACCGCTGAACAGCTATTAGGCCCTTACTTTTTTCCACTTATACACTCCACAAAAGGCTTTAGAACACTGCCGAACGGCATATAATATATATTTTTTTGCTAGATAGATATTAGATAGATAGATTTTCCCTTTTTTTTTTGCAGTGCTGCTATTTTTTGGATATAGATAGATAGATAGCTGAATAGATATCCTACTTTTAGGTGCCCTCATACACAATGCCACAAAATATCAAAACTCACTTAGAGGTTGCAGTTAGTTTTTGCATCATGGTCCAAGAAATGTCAAAGTAAATATCCACCATTTTCAACTCATCCAAAATTCTGATTCATTTCTCAAAGGGCTTGTCTCACTTCAGCAAATTGCATTTATTATGTAGAGAAAGTTAATACAAGGCTCTCACTAATGTATTGTAATTCTCTGTATTGATTTGTTTGCTGGCTGGATTCAAATTTCCATCAAAATATAGGCTGCTTGTTTTCATGGTTAGTAGAACCACCCTGCAATCCATCAATGTTGATTTTGCTTGCACATTACAGGAAAACGCGCCTGCCTATTTGGTGTCCGGGACCGTGGGAGATCACATAGGCTAGTGCTTTTTCCTATATTGTGCAACCACTATAGGATTGCAGGGTGGTCCTAACCATTGAAGCAAGCAGTGTATAATATAATGGAAAAATGAATCCAGCCAGCAAAGGTAGTAATATGGACAATCACAATACATTAGTAAGAGCCTTGTATTAACTTCCTCTAAATAATAAATGCTACTGTACTAGCTGAAGTGAGACAACCCCTTCAACTTCTCTAAATGACACAATTATGGAGACCACCTTTAGAGGAAGCGTACAATCTAATACTAGTATAAATTATAAATATGTTTATTTATAATTATAAAAATATTATCATATTAGCAAATTTATTAACATTCAATTTTATGTCAGATTAAATGTCATTCAATTCCGGATTCTGAAGCAATTAAACCTTAATCACAGGTGCCCCGATTGCCTGGAGGGGAAGGTTTCTCTTTCTCCGGGAAACAAATCACACAAAATTTTAGTTTATAAGTATCCAAACTTTCTAGATAATTCAAGTCTAGAGATGAGAGAATTTCCTTTTGGGAAATATTTATCTGATTCGGCCCTGAGATTCGATTTGGGTATGAATTGATCCTACCTGAATCTAAAGTTCCTGAATCTCTCTCTCTCTGCAAAAATTCACCTAAAAAATCTGTTTCTGACAAATCCAAAATTTTGTAAAAATTTGGTTCAAAATTTTATCCTTAAGATACGATATTCTCTTCTCTATTTAGGTCCAATTCCTGAGTTTAAGAGTCACGTTAAAGCAGTGTTGGCAAACCTATGGCACGGGTGCCAGAGGTGGCACTCGGAGCCCTCTCTGTGGGCACCCGCACCCTGGAAAAAATCTATGGTGTACTTTTCCTGCCACTCATTAGCGCAGGGTGCACTATGAATGGCACAGGCAGCACATTGAATGTAGGCAGACTATTATAGCTAAATGATAAAGTACATGGAAGATATAATATATTGGCATTCAGGTTAAATTGCTGGGTTGGCACTTGGCAATAAATAAGTGGGATTTGGTTTGCAGTTTGGGCAGACGGTCTCTAAAAGTTTCACCATCACTGCGTTAGAGTCACAGTAGTATTTCATTTTAAGGCTATTATTATCATTTTTACACGTTAACATGGCTCCCCTATACAAAAACAATAAATCATCCTTGGAGTAATAAACAATTGTTCTCAACATTATTGAAATTATTTTGTTTCTATCTTTAAGAAAGTGAAATGCAAATGAACAAAAAAAAGACTTCTACTGCGCTGTAACACTGCCATCAGATCATTCAACCGTTCACCATAAGGACTACTATACAACATTCGCCTGTCTGCTCGCTCAACACACAGGTATCATAGTTGTTACCATTAATATGCAGACAGGGTATGATTAAGTGCAACATTGATAAAAAATGACATTGTATAATAAATGAGAATGTAAAATGAACTTCGAACCATAAATCATTTGCTATGTACAGTATGTAGCAACAATATAAAAAAAATGTGAGAATGAGCCACACAGCGTTTGTTCTAGCGATAAAAGGGGGAAAAAAAAAGTTCTGTCCTACTTTTTTAGCATTTGTAAATCACAGTAAAAGGGAAAATAAAATTACTCAAGCAGCAAAAAGTGCAGACATTTGTTTTCGTTTTTGTCATTATATACAGTTTGTCGAGCTTAAAGCCATAATGCGACCTGCCAAAAATGTTATTTATTCCTGCGTATAAACATTTTCTCTGTTTTATAAGACAAATAATATGCTGGTTGAGTTATATGGGATTTTAAGTTGTTCAATAGCACAATGTGATGGCAAGCAGATCGTCTATAGCAGGGGTGCACAATCTGTGACCCGGGGACCGCATGCAGCCCACAATGCCATACTGTACGGCCCCCAATCATTTGGTCACAGATAGAGATGAGCAAAGTTTTGTAAAGTTTGATTTGGCTTCTCCCCCAAATTTTACAAGAAAAATCCACTTTGTGATGAATTTCTTAGTCACAAATAGTGTTGGGCTCGAATATTCGAATCACAAATATTAATCGGGAATATCGGCACTTCGAGAATTCGAGAATATTTCGAATATTCTAGAATTTTTTTTTATCAGTAACCTCCCTTCTTGCTTGTGGGCCAATGAGAAGGCTGCAATGTCTTTTTCAGAGCTTAGCAACATCCCTAGCAACCAATAGGAAAGTTGCCTCCCCCTTACTATATAAGAACCTCCCCAGCAGCCATTTTCTACATCTTTTTTAAGTTCTGAGAGAGAGCAGTGTCATTGCTGTGCTCTGTGCTTTCCACACTACATTAGATAGATAGTTAGATAGCGTATATATATATATATATATATATATATATATTACAGATAGTTAGTGGGAGTCAGTGTAGGTTATATCCTGATATAGTGGAGCTGTTGCAGTGCAGGGTGTTAGGTAGTGTGATAGGTTCTGCTGTCTATACATACATGCTGACCTGCTGAAATGTGAAGTTTCACGTATTGCACCAAAATATTTGCACCATTAGTGCGGATTAGCGCAATCACAATTATATTGGAGCACTCTAACTGCATATAAAGCCATTTTGTAATGTTCTGCCGTGCCACCAGGCCGGAGCCTAAGTGGGAAGTTGGAAAAGGCACGTGCGTTTATTTTCAAATTCACCTGAGATGAGTCCTGTCCCTGACTCATCTCAAGGACAGGACTCATCTCAGGTTAATTTGCATATGTATCAAATAGTTTTTTTTTTTACACAATAAAAGCACACAGAGCTATGGCACAATACATCTATAATAAAGAAAGAGGTGTCACAATACATGGAAAAGAGACATAGTGATGTCACATTTGATGAATAAAAACCAAAGCAATATACAGAGACAATAAAATCTGGTACACCATTATGTGATAGTTTTTTTATTTCTTCAGTACTAGAGCACCCACTATAGTTACACTTTTATGATTATAATTAGTGTTGAGTGAATCGAAGTTAAGAAAGTGGATTTCGATCCGATTTTAAGAAACAATTCAATTTGCCACAAAGCTGAATTTCCTCGCTCTTCGTGGTAACGACTCAATTTTTTCTGAACTGGTGGTAAAATAAAATAAAAAGTTAGGCCCCTTTCAGACGGGCGAGTATTCCGTGCGGATGCGATGCGTGAGTTGAACGCATTGCACCCACACTGAATCCCGACCCATTCATTTCTATGGGGCTGTTCACATGAGCGGTGATTTTCACGCATCACTTGTGCGTTGCGTGAAACTCGCAGCATGCTCTATATTGTGCGTTTTTCACGTAACGCAGGCCCCATAGAAATGAATGGGGTTGAGTGAAAATCGCAAGCATCTGAAAGCAAGTGCGGATGCGGTGCAATTTTCACGCACAGTTGCTAGGAGACGATCGGGATGGAGACCCGATCATTATTATTTTCCCTTATAACATGGTTATAAGGGAAAATAATAGCATTCTGAATACAGAATGCATAGTAAAATATCGCTGGAGGGGTTAAAAAAAAATAATAATAATTTAACTCACCTTAATCCACTTGATCGCGCAGCCGGCATCTCTTCTGTCTTCTTTCTTTGCTGTGTGCAGGAACAGGACCTGTGGTGATGTCACTCCGGTCATCACATGATCCATCACATGATCCATCACCATGGTAAAAGATCATGTGATGGATCATGCATGTGATGACCGGAGTGACGTCACCACAGGTCCTGTTCCTGCACACAGCAAAGAAAGAAGAAAGAAGAGATGCCGGCTGTGCGATCAAGTGGATTAAGGTTAGTTAAATTATTTTTATTATTTTTAAACCCCTCCAGCGCTATTGTACTATGCATTCTGTATTCAGAATGCTATTATTTTCCCTTATAACCATGTTATAAGGGAAAATAATACAATCTACAGAACACTGATCCCAAGCCCGAACTTCTGTGAAGAAGTTCGTGTTTGGGTACCAAACATGCCGATTTTTCTCACGCGAGTGCAAAACGCATTACAATGTTTTGCACTCGCGCTGAAAAATCGTACATGTTCCCGCAACGCACCCGCACCTTTTCCCGCAACGCCCGTCTGAAAGAGGCCTTACTGTCAGATGCCGCAATCAGAGTGAAATGTGGCATCTGAGGGGTCAAAGAGGGGGGGCAGTGCAATCCCCGTTCCCCGTCATTGCCCCCGCAACACACAATAGAATGCGATTTGTGACAAACTAATTTGTAACTAATCTAATTTCTTTGTGAAATTCGGCAAAGCAGCCGCATCACATTTTTGATAACTTTGCTCATCTCTAATTATAATGTACAGTATTGATAATGCAAAACAATCATAGAGTAACTCAAAAAAGATAATAAAAAGTGATGGAGACTTGAGATGTTTCATTATTTTATTTTTTTATGGTATCTCATAAAAAGTTTGAAAAATCACCAATTGAAACACAAAGGTAATTTTCCAAGGATGAAAAGGGTGATAAAGATAATTGTTTATTGTTATGGGGGCAATCATATTCAAATTTTCATTAACATTTATATCTGTCAGAAGACTGCAAGGCAGACACAGAGGATACACAATCCTTAATAAATTGTAATATTTTATGTGAAGACTCAAGGCAGACCAATTAAAATAGGGATAACTTTCAGCCTTTCTTAGACCAATGTGTTGCTTGTTCATATTATACCCAAAGATCCAGACAATCCATCACTATGACAGATCCCCTTAGATTTATATTAAGCGAGATACAGATATATTACTTGGAAATGCTCCAAATACCCCTACCTAACAAAGTGCCAAATAGAGATGGGGGTTTTGAATATGTGGAACCTTCTATTGACAGAGGCCATACTATATGAATGATATAGGAGCCCCCAAAAAAAGAGGGTTCTTCTTCTTTTTCTTTATATGCTATTTTCTATTCTGACCTTTTATGAATTCCAGTTTGTGGTCATAGATAGATAGATAGATGTGAGATAGATTAGATAGATAGATAGATAGATATGAGATAGATAGATAGAAAGGTAGATAGATAGATAATAGAGTAAAAAGTAAAAAAGCCAGCGGCCTAGATGGGATCCTTCCAGAAATGATCAAATACAGCCCACCATGTATCCAGGCTGCATTAGTAAAACTCTACAATGTTGTGCCTAGTGCTGGCTACTTCCCCCAGAGCTAGAACCAGGGCATCATCACCCCCATACGTAGGGGCGGAGACAGGTACGACCCAGCCAACTATAAAGGGATATGCATCAGCAGCAACCTGGGAAAACTCCTCAGCAGTATCCTGAATAAGAGGATCCTCAGCTTCCTCACCCAGCACAACAACCTCAGCAGAAGCCAAGCTGGCTTCATGCCAAACCACCACACCACGGACCACATCTACACTGCGCAGAGCCTCATCAAGAGCCATGTCCACAATACAAAGCATGGAAAGATCTATGCCTTCTTTGTGGACTTTAAGAAGGCCTTTGACTCAGTGTGGCACCCGGGCCTATTCCTGAAACTTCTTGAAAGCGGAGTAGGAGGAAAAACATATGAAGTCATCAAAAGTTCCTACACTGAGAACAGTTCCAGCGTGAAGGTAAATTGGAGGAGAACGGCTAATTTCCGGCAGAGCCGAGGAGTCAGACAGGGCTGCAGCCTCAGTCCAACCCTGTGTAACATCTACATTAATGAGTCCTCCACAGCACCTGGTCTCACCTCCCATGACACCGCTGTGAAATTTCTCCTTTGTGCAGATGATCTTCTGCTACTATAGCCAACTGAGAAAGGTCTCCAAGATAACCTGAAAATCCTGGAGAATTTCAGTAAAACGTGGGCACTGCCATTCAATCCAGAATAGAAACCGGAAAGCAGCCAGGCATCCTCCCTTCCTGCTAAACAACTGTCCACTTTCAGAAACCGACAGCTACACCTACCTGGGACTAGAAATCAGCAAATCAGGAAGTTTTAAGGAATCCTTGGAAACACTAAAAGACAAGGCGAGCAAAACCTTTTATGCCGTCAGAAGGCCTCTGTATCATCTTAAAGCACCAGTGACCGTCTGGCCTAAAATCCTTGACACCATCATCGCCCTAATCCTCCTGTATGGCAGAGAAGTCTGGGGCCCAGACATTTACCCAGACCAGGCAAAGTAGGACTCTGAGCTAACAGAACTATTCCACCTAGAACTCTGCAAACACTATCTCTAGGTCCACAGGAGCACCTCAAACAGCGCCTGTCAAGCAGAACTGCGCAGATTCCCACTTTACTTTGCTGTCCAGAAGAGGGCACTATCATTCAGAGCTTATCTGCATAGCAGCAGTCCCAGCTACTACCATCACAAAGCCTTGCTACACCAAGAAGTCCCAAAAAAACAAAGCACCCTGCAACAAGTCACCCAAACCCAGCCTGCCCAACCCACCAACCAATATAGCCTGACAAAGGGCGAAATCCAGAGGATGATACACAAGAGCAAAGAAGCGTATATTAGCGTCTAGAGGAACGACATACGAACATTACAGAAGCTGACAGTATACCAGAGCCTGCAGAGGGAGTACAAACTGGCCCCATATCTGGAAAAATGCCCCAACCCAAGAGATTGATAGATCCAGAGCCGGTACAGACTGAGCACCCACAGTGTGATCATTGAATCTGGGCGTCACCGACAGAGGTACATGCCCAGGGAGAGCAGACTGTGCCAGCAGTGCGACCATGAGGCCGTGGAGGATGAGGCTCATTTCCTGCTGCAGTGTCCCAAATACTCAGCAGTGAGAGAGACTCACTTCAGGAGACTGTCTGATCTCTGCCCAGACTTCACCTCCATGGAGGATGAATAGAGACTCTCCATACTGTTGGGGGAAGTGGAGAACACAGTGGCCATAGAAGCACAATATATTACTGCCTGCCATACACTCAGAGGAGCCTGATATACAATGGACTCCTTTATCCCAACCCTGGAAGTGTCCCCACCCCACAACCCTACCCAATTATTTCCCAGTTGCTTTGACAATGCTAAAATGTATTTAGTCCTGCCAATAAAGCTGATTTGATTTGATAGATAGATAGATAACAGATATATATATATATATATATATATATATATATATATATATATATATATAGATAGATAATGATAGACATATAGATAGATAATTAGATAGCAGATAGATGATACAGTAGATAATCACTTCTAAAGTCAACATAATAAGAAGTCATAAGCTCTATAAGAGGCATCTATCTCCAACATGTGTTCCAATACTTGCCCAAATCAGTGCAAAATGGCAAGAAAATTAGCCTCTAGTAAGAAGAGTTACCAATACTGCCATAAGAAGGATATAAATCTTTATACATTGTGGACAACTCACTGGCCATTCTAGATACATTTATTTTCATCACATTATCGTTTCTGTACATGGTGTCATAGACAAGATTATCGTTAACAATCGTTAGCAAGAGTGCTCATTAGCGATAGTCTGCCACTTTAAAGGTGCCACTGATTACCCGATAAACAAGCAAAATGCTTTATCATCGGGTAATAAAATCTTTTGTGCAGACGCCCAAACCATCCTTTGCCGGCAGCAGATTGTGACACCTATGAACATGCTCTGCGGCCTGCAATGATTCTGTATGGGGATGAGTGATAGCAGTCTGTGGAGGAGATCACTGCATGTAATAGCTGCAGTCTCCTGATTTCTAGGAAAGGGCCTCTGTCACCTAAGTAGAAACCAGTATTATAAGTGGCACATGGTAGTTGAGGCCATGTTATAGTATATTCATTGAGATTATTGCGTTTCCAAATGTCACACATCTTCAATTAGCTTCTGGACAAAAATAGGGGGTGTGAATATATTAGGTATGTCAACACAGAAAGGGATGGGTTGGCACACTATTCACATGTGTTCCTCCTTTCTTTTTCTTTGATTTGGCTTTAAAAATTAAATAAAAATCAATACAATATTGCTACACACTAGCAAAAACCGTTGAAGGCATCTTGGCATAGTTAATATTAATCAGATAAACAGTCTCCTCTAATTTCTAGATGTGAAGGGCTAAATCTTATTGTAAGTGACATTATAGGCAAGAAGGGAAAAGGGAAAGTGCATAAAGTTCAAATGTTTTTAAAATGACACATCATTAATAATACAGCAGAGAAAAATGAAAGAGGCAAATAAAGAAGTAGAAAGAACAGAAGGTTAACAATAACAGATCTAGAGAAAGTACAGTATATGATGAGAAAAACAGGAAGGAGGAAAAATAACATTGGCACATGTACTTTGGAGACAGAAGCCAAAGAAACAAAATCACACTACATAGCATTCTGGCATACAGAGCAGGATGTCTAATAGTTATATAAGACGACCTGAGCCAGAAAGTCATAAACAGAGATAAAAACATTGAGGAGGATAAAGAGCTAAGAAGAAACACAATAAATTCAAAGCAACGGGAACAGATAGGGTGCTTTATATAATTTAACTGAGATTATTGGGGGAAGGAGGAGGGAGAAAAAGCTAAGATGCCTTGTTAACCAAGCTAGAAAAGTTTATAATAACTAAATATGAATAATCATGTGTAAATTCTAAATGCATCTGAACTAATTATTACATTATAATTCAAAATAATTAAAAAATGAGTGAATACATATAAAATATTCTACAAAGTGCATGATAGAGAAAATATACAATGAATGCATAATTAAAAAATAATTGTAAGTAAAATATAAATATAACAAAACCACTCCAGAAGATCCCCCCCCCCCCCTTATCAAGACATTTCGTGGCAGAGTTTCAGTTCCACAATCAATGTAATCTTGGTTTGTCATTTCAAACATGTTGCACTGTAACTATATACTGTACATCACTAATAATAAAAAATATATATATAGTTATAAGGGGATAATACATATAATAAGTGTTGAGGTATTTGAAGTGGACTTTTATCTGAATTTCAGGGAAAATTAGATTCGCCACAAAGCCGAATTTCCTCATGCTTCCTGATAAAAAAAATTTTTTTCCCTAAAATGGCATACACAAAAAAAGATAATAAATACTCACTTCATCCGTTTGAGCCCTGGCCATCTTGATTGAACATCCCATGCAAAATCTCATGCACAGTAACATATGACGCCAACATGCTGGCCAGGGTGATGACATCATCACGCACAACACAAGATTTTGCATTGGATCTTCAATCCAGATTGCTCGGGCGGCCTCTTTGCACTCAAACGGATGAGGTGAGTAGTATTATTTTTTTTTCTTAACCACTGAAAAGCTTGCATTCTAAAATTAGATGCTGTGATCATCGATGAATGCCGCATCTGAGGGGTTCAATGACGAGGGAGGCACAATTTCCGTTCCCCGTCATTGCGGTTGCTACTTACAAAGAAATGTGCTTCGCGACCAGGGGCGAACTGGGAACTTAAAGTGGCCCTGGGAAAAAAAAAAAATAAAAGTGGCCACAGATACCACAGTGCAGCACAAAATACTGCCTAAATTAATGCTGACAGTATTGGATCTTTATGTACCTGGCTTTTGGCCAAGAGGAGGGCTTAGGTGGTTCTCTGGGCATCGGCCCACCGGGAAATTTTCCTGTACGGTCTATGGCCAGTCGGCACCTGTTTACGACAAAGTAATTTGTCCCGAAGCAAATTTTTTTTGTGAAATTCGGCGAATTAGCCAAATTAAAGTTTTCATAATGTATCTCATCTCTATATGTAATTAAGACATATGTAAAAAAAAATACATATAGATAAACGATAACAAAATATTTGGATATAAATCAAAAATAGTAAAAGTCTTGGTTATTAATTATTAAAAAATAAGCAATTCAATGATGAATAAGAATATGAGAATACAATCTCATCATAAAATGTAACATATATAAACTTTAAGGTTTCAAACCTTTCACATTGAGAATGTATTCACTGCAAAAAAAAAAAAACTTTTTATGCAGAACATTCCAATTTTGCACATCTTCTCAGGGTGCACTGTGCTGTCCTCAAATAAACTCATTTTTATTGCCTAAGTAAGAATAAGCTTATCATGTATGCTATGCTGGGAAAAAGTGCCTTTCAGTACTTAATGTCTATGGCAGAGTAATGTGCATAATATTATATCTAGTCCTGGATGCAATCAGAAGAAATTGCAAAATTCTAACTAAACAGTAGAGTAACTACTTCTCCCAGTCATTATAATGAGAAAAAAACATTATAGTTTCAGGTTAAATTCATTCATGCATACCTCAGTCAAATGAATCAGAAATATAGAAGTAAGAGGTACCTACTGTAAGATACTATCAGTATAGGGAGCAATTGTTTTGTTTGGTTGGCATTACAGTACTGATATTAAGCAAATGATGGCAGAAAATGCTGTATCTTTTTATAACTAGTGATGAGCGAGCATGCTCGGCCGAACTGCTGTTCAGCTCAAGCATCGCTAGGCTCGGCCGAATAATTTGGGTGCTCAAATACAATTTAATACAATGGAAGTCAATGGGAGAACCCCAGGCACCCCCTGCTCGGAAGAGAAGAGGGTGTCTGGTTCACAAAAAAAGTTTAGAAATTGATAGAAACACCATCAAAAAGGTTTGGCAACGACATTAAGACGATAGCTGGATGCGTCTTGGACTCCTATTATGTATGACATACAAGAGACAACCACACAAAGGCTATATACCAAAAGCCAGGTATATGCAAGCCATCCATCTATCCATGAGACAGATAACAGCCAGCATACCTTACAATGGCAGCCTTGTGCACTATGAGATATTCCAAACCGGCTCTCATCTGACTGAAAAGCAGTAAACCTTAAAAGTTATTTTGCATCTGTTGGATGGCTTGGGTGGACCTGCACATCTAGATCATTATCAATAGGGGGACAAAAAAAATTCCGATTGTCCTAACATAATATTCAATAACCTTTCTATACAGTTTTGTCATGTAAAAACTCATTTGCATATACATGGGCATATGGGAAAGACATGCAAATGAGCAGAATCTGCCTTGTTTTTCAACTGTCATAAGACTATGAAAGCCAATAGATGGCACTATTGAGTTATGAACAGCTCCCTCTATCGGTTTAACAGTCTTATGAAAAGACAAATATAACGCCCTCTACATAAGCAAATGGATAAGGTGAATATTATATTATTTTTTTTTTATTTCTACCCTGGTTAATGCCTGAACAGCCTAAACAGTAGGCTCAGATGCTGCAATCAGCAATGAACGTGGCATCTAAGGGGTTCAATGACTTGGGGCGTCATTGCACCTGCTACATAGAAAGAAATGCCCTTTGTGACAAAGTAGTTTATCACAATTCTAATTTCCTAGTGGAATTTGGCTAAGCAGCCAAATTACATTTTTCATAACTTTGCGCTTCTCTACTGTACACAGTACAGGGGGGTCTGTTAGTGGGTAGGAGGGACATCTACTGAGTGGATCACTTTATGTTACCTGGTTTCTTTTAATCAGAGTAAAAAGAAACAGCTTAGGGTACTTTCACACTAGCAGCATGGAACTCCGGCAGGCTGTTCAGGTGGGTGAACAGCCTGTGGGATCCGTGCTGCCGCTAGTGCAGGCGTGCCCCCGGACTACAGCTTTGGCCCTATTGACTATAATGGGAGTTGGCCAGAGTTCCGGCGGCAGCACAGCAAACATGGCAAGAGGTGATCAGAATAAAGATTCTGCTTCTAATTTATTTTTCCACCTACGCAAAACCCCCTCCTGTTTTTAATGTTCAAAATGAAGTGGGTGTGAAAGGAAAAAGAAAGTTATAAATAAAATTAAAAATTTCCATTTTTTTTCATGACCTGAACCGACCTTCCCGAGGCATATGTCTAGTTTGCATACATGGTAAATACAAGTCTGAGTATATTCCAATATTTGAATGCAGGTAATAGCACTGAAAGGCAGTACGGCTTTGAGGAATGTTTTTAGATTGAGGGCATCTGAAGGGTACATCCACTCTGTGTCGGGAAGGGTGATTTATAACATGTCATAGAGAAGGATTATACAAAAGACCTCTTAATTTGGATCATTAAGTAGCCATGGCGATGACGCCATTTCGATTATTTGCAAGGTATTTATCTCTACTATCATGCTTTTGGGAATTTTGCCGTTAGTGCTGTGTCAGGAGCCAAGTACTTCACCAATCTCCCAGACAGACAGATGCACACACCTGACAAAATTAATTCTCACTTTGTCAGAAATCCTGAACTGACAATATGCATTACATGGATGCTGACAGAAAAACTGCGGATGTCTGCCATTTTTCTTAATGCATATCATATTGTTTATGCACAGGAATGTTCAAAAGTGAACATATTCTCCGAGATGACAGGGTAGATTTCTACATTTCTATTTCCCCTTCAAATAGAAAGTTGAGATTCTTTCACACACTGTATGGAGAAATAGAATGAAAAGGCACTGGGAGTCAGATGGGTTAGAGCTTCACAAAAAGCAATAAGGACATAGAAAACAAATGCATTATTTACAGTTTTGGGGCCAAAGAATGGAACGAGATTGGAAGGATGAACAGAGGTGTCACCTTTTTAGAATGGTTTTGCACCAAACATGGGCACAGCTATAATGGAAGCAAGGGGGGGGGGGGGGGGGCTGTTACAGGGCTCGAACTCAGAAGCTGCCAGTCCGAGAGGAGGACTGAAACATGTTATTGTCCGGGCCTCCTCAAATGTATTATTTTTTAAATGGCATTATATACAGTGAAATGATATACAGTATATATTTGAAGGAAACGGACGGATTGACTGTCTGGCCTGGTCTGAGAGAGCCATCTTGACTACGCGACCAATAAACGTGCAGGTAAGTACGGCCACTCACTGTAATGCCGTAGCCATGTGATTTACTGGCATTACATTGATTAGCTGGCCAGAATACGTCATCGAGTGCTAAAAAGCACTCAATGACACGTGGTTTGGCCAGTCTTAGTCAGAAAAAGCTGTGCTGTAGAAGGGACAGGTAGTGTAGGGAATTGAATTTTATCTTTTTGTTAGGCTGGGTTGGTGTTAGAGACCCAAAAGTCCTTTTTAGGACTTTTTTGGCCACTGCATTACCGCCGCAACATTACCTGCGCTACATCTCCAGTATAACGTTAGTGCATCCGAAATATCAGTGACATTCAGTGTAATTTTTTTGCTGCTGGTGGCAGCGACATCACCTGTGCTATATCTCCTGTATAACGTTTGCCCATATTATTAGTGACATTCAGTTTCATTTATTTGCTCATGCACTTACAAATCCTGCGCTACTGTACGTGTGACATACTTGCAAGCATATATACCATTTAATATGCGGAAGGTGAGCAGTAAGGGATGGGGAAGAGGCCGTGCTGCTGATGGTGCATGCAGATGCCTTGGCCCTGTGCGCGGTAATACTGTGCCTGCTGCCAGAGCACAAAAAAACACACTCATCCACAATACCTAGCTTCATGTCCCAGTTTGCAGGGCGGCGCAGGACACCACTCTCGACATCACACCAGTGCGACTAGGTGGTCGGTTGGATTGCAGCAGATAATGCTTCCAGTCAGTTAAGCACCACCCTGTCTTCCACAAAGTCCAGTCTCAGTAGCCAAGAGTCTGGTCAACAGAATCCTCGCCCTGATCTTCCTTCCTCCCACCATGGAGAGTTTTTGCAAACAAGTGACCCCACACTCAGATAATCCGAGGAGCTCTTTTCATCGCCATTCCTTAATTTGGTCCTCTTGCCAAGCCCGCTTGAAGAGGGACATGAGGAGATCTTGTGCCCTGATTCCCAAACTCTTTAGCATCCACAGTCAGAAGAAGATGGTGGTGGGTAACGGCAAATAATGTTTCAAAAGGTCGATGATAATGATGATGAGACACAGTTGGGAATAAGTCAACCACAATTAGTAGCTCAAGAGGTTGATGATGAGGATGAGACACAGTTGTAAATAAGTGAGGTTGTTGTTAGGTCAACAAGTCCGGAGGATGACTAGAGTGAGGAAGTGGAGGAGGAGGTGGTGAACTATGAAATCACTGACCCAACCTGTAAAGGTGGCAAGCTGAGCGAAGACAGCAGTACAGAGGTGGAAGGATCCGCAGCACCGCAACAGGCTGAAAGAGGCAGTGGAGTGGCAAAAGGAAGAAGGCGGGCCACACCAAATAGGCCCGCAACTGTTCTCCAGAGCACCCCCTTGCATAAATCTCCCTTGCCAAGGGATAGGTGTTCTGCAGTCTGGCGCATTTTTTTTTTAAACAAATATCTGTTTATTGGGTTTACAATAATCGAATAAGCATCTTTTAACAAGTTACAGGTAATGCATATACAAGATTTTACAAGATCAGCAGATATAGAGAAAATATACCGGTATAGGTGCACAAACTATTCCCCAAAATTACAACCAATTGGGATATATAGACAAGCAGTTAGGATCATATTACAATCATATGACCCTACCCTGGGGCGTAGCTAAGTTATCAAGGTATACATACAAAATGCTTAACCCAGCTTATTTTTAGAGGGGGACGTTAATCAACATACAATACATCAGCCAAGCGGAGGTTTAGAACATCCTCCTAACAGCACTTATATCGCAAGGTAAATTTAAGTCACTTGTTTCGCTTTGGTGGGATACGGATTGCAGGTAAGTAAAGGATAGCTTCCTCTCTAGCTTAGAAGACTCCTCTGCCATGGCAAACCACATCAGAGAACGTTTCAACTCAGATATTTCATACATCTGACTCCATCACATTTACGCCATCTTAAGTGGCCTTGACATTTGAAAGTCTCAAATAACGGTCTTTGACACAGTTATGATGATAGTGTGGTACTAGCACATAAGTTTGGGAGTGTATACGTGTATGGGCAAACCAAGATGCGTGAGGTAGTATAGTCTAGGAACCTATGGTTTAGTTTGGGATTCTTATATTTCTTCCAAGGGCTCCACAATTGTAGAAACTTGGAATGAGACCTATTAGCCCAACTATTAAGTTCTTCCATGAGGTATAGTTGGTCGACTTTGGCTTTCCACTGAGAAATGGAAGGAGGATCTGGGCTAAGCCAACGTAAAGGTATGAGCGATCTCGCTGCCTGTATAAGCCATGTGGGGAGATCAAACGGTTTAGGGGTCCAGCCCTTATCGGGTAGCCACAGCAGAACGGAGATTGCTGAAAGCTGCAGGGAGGAATCACAAATCCGGTTGATCTCTTTCTCAATGTGAGACCAGTAGTTTGTAATTAGCGGGCAAGACCAAAATATGTGACCTAGTGTGCCTATACCCTGAGAGCAACGCCAACATACATTCGTGTTTGATAAACCCATTTTATGTAGTTTGCTAGGGTCGTTGTACCATCTGACCAACGTTTTGTAAGAATGTTCTTGGATTTTTACACACCTAGAGAAACCATGAGACCGTAGATGCATGATGTCAATATTCGCTTTGCTAAAGGATACTCCCAAATCATTTTCACACTGGACAATGTAGGCTGGTTTGTTTATTTTCAATGAACCTATTAGGTTTTTGTAAAAAATAGAGATGACATGTTTAAGTGATATACGTCTTAATATCAGCTGTTCAAACCAGGTAGGTTCATTAGGAGTAGTATATTTATCTTGCAGTTTAAGGCAGATATTCTTGAAGGTTTTTGTATCTAAGAAGGTGGCTTGTTTCAAATGTTGGGAGAAGAATATGTTCAATTCTGAAGTTGTTTTCGTGTGGGTCAGTAACTCCTTGATACTTAAATCTTTAAATGTTTTCCAGAAATCTGAGGGGTTGATGACATTGGGATATATCAGGAATGGGCTAAGTGAAGAAGGCATGAGGTCAGAGGGATCTGAGAGAAGATGTGAGTGGCTAGATAGGGTGCTGAAGACCGAGTAGACCCCTTTTGTCAAACCCTCTATGGAGGGTTGAGGTTTTCGGACTCCCCACAATCCCGCAAGCTGACAGCTGGATAGTGTGCTTAATTCAATGAGTCTGGCGCATTTTTTAAGAAACCTGCGCCGTACCAAAATGAGCAGGGGCGTGAACACTAGCAACCTCACCACCAGAATGATCCGCCACATGGCATTAAAGCACCCTAATAGGTGGGACGAATGCCTGGGCCCACAATCAGTGTCTGTGGGTCACACCACTGCCTCCTCTTCACCTGTGTTAAGTGCTGGCCAATGCCCTGTCCAAGACGCAGGCCCAGATGCCTCCCGCCCTGCACCTGGACTTTCGCAAGCACCATCAGCTAGCACATTCACTTCTGTATCCCAGTGCAGCGTACAGATGTCCATACCCCAGGCCTTTGAACGAAAACGCAAATACCCAGCCACCTGCCCACAGGCCATAGTAGTAAATGCTCACCTTTCCAAATTGCTGGCCCTGGAAATGTTGCCATTTAGGCTTGTGGACACTGAGGCTTTCTGCAGCCTGATGGTGGTGGCCGTCCCTCGTTACTCAGTCTCCAGCTGCCACTATTTTGCCTGGTGTGCCTTCCCCGCCTTACACCAGCATGCGTCCTGTAACATGACCCGTGCTATGACCAACGCAGTTATTGGGAAGGTCCACTTAACGACTGACACATGGACAAGTGCTTGTGGCCAGGAACGCTACATTTCCCTGATGGCACACTGGGTGAACGTTGTGGAGACCGGGAGCGAGTCGTACCCTGGGATGGCACAGGTGCTACCGATGTCAAGGATTGTGGGCCCTACTTCCATCAGGATTTTCGCCACCACCTATATTATTGGCTGCAACCCCTTCCTTCTCCTCCTCCTCCTCCTCCACTTCCACCTCTGAATTGTCATCTTGCAGCACCAGTCAGCCATCAGTCAGTAGCTGGAAGCAGTGTAGCAGTGAAGTGGGGAAGCGGCAACAGGCCGAGCTTAAGCTGATCTGCTTAGGTGACAAACAGCACACTGCCGTAATGCTGTGGCAGGGTGTAATGGAACAGACTGAGCTGTGGCTCTCGCCACTCAACCTTTAACCAAGCATGGTTGTGTCTAATAATATCGTAACTTGGTGGCGCCTTTGGAGCTCGGCAAGCTCACACACATACCATGCCTAGCACACGTGTTCAACCTAGCAGTTCAGCGGTTTCTCAAAACCTAACCCAATTTGCCTGAGCTACTAGTGAAGGTGCGGAGCATGTGTGCCCATTTCCAAAAGTCATCTACAGCTTCCGCCAGTCTAGAGGCACTGCAGCAGTGATTGCAATTGCCAGCTCACCGACTGTTGTGTGACGTGAGCACGCGCTGGAACTCCACGTTCCACATTTTGGCTAGGCTTTGTGAGCAGCAGAGGGCAGTAGTGGAATACCAGCTGCAACATGGTCGTAACCTTTCCAGTCAGCTGCCGTTCTTTACAAGCGACAAATGGGCATGGATGTCTGATCTTTGTGAGGTTTTACGCAACTTTGAGGAATCAACACAGATAGTGAGCATCGATGCCGCTATTATCAGCATAACCATCCGGCTTCTGTGTCTATTGATTCGCTCACTGCTCACAATAAAGACTGAGGAATTTGCCTGACACGTCTAGATTTTAAGTTATACATGCAAATTCAGTTATAATATTAATGCATTATTTTGGAAATATTCCAATGGACATGTCTAGACCTGTCCGGACGCACTCAGGCTAATGTCAGCAGTAAGTATATAAGGCAAGCTGGACACATTTTGATAAAGTGATCTGTTATAGTGCTATCGGTTTTGAAACTTAAGATGGCTAAACGCAAATGTGTTAATGATCCAGACAATTTCTGCTACATATGTGCAAATACACTACTTATGATCAGCTCAAGAATCCGACAAAGCGAGTGCGTCTTGCTTACAAGTATTACTTTGACTGTAAAATTGGAGATCAAGATAAAAGCTGGGCACCTCATGTTTGTTGCACTGTGTGTTACTTTGGGTCAACGCAGTGGTTGAATGTTAAAAGGAAAGGAATGGCTTTTGCAGTGCCTATGGTTTGGCGTGAGCAGAAAAATCACCATTCTGCATGACTAAAATCGCCGGATATTGAAAGAGAAACAAGTCACAAATTGTGTATCCTGACTGTGAGTCTGCTCTTAGAGTACTTTCACACAGTGGCAGGGGACTCCGGCAGGCTGTTCCAGTGGGTGAACAGCCTGTCGGATCCGTCTTGCCGCTAGTTTATTTGTGCCCCCGGACTGCCGCTCCTTCCCTATTGACTATAATGAGTGCAGGGGTGGAGTTCTGGTGGCAGCACGGCAGCGCACGCTGAGAGGAAACCGGACTAAAAGTACTGCATGCAATACTTTTAGTCCGGCTGCCTCTCGGCATGCGCTGCCGTTCTGCCACCGGAACTCCGCCCCCTCCCCATTATAGTCAATGGCGACAGAGTGGTAGTCCAGGGGCACACATGAACTAGAGGCAGGACGGATCCGACAGGCTGTTCACCCACCGAAACAGCCTGCTGGAGTCCCCTTCCACTAGTGGGAAACTAGCCTAAACCAGTACCACACGATGTAGAGAATGCAGTCCCTGCCCCTCCCACAGCAGGAATGGCAATTGAAACAGATGGTTCTGATCCTGATGAAGAAGAAGATGTTGATTGTCACAATGTATTTCCTGATCCAGAACAAATGGAGGGTCAGCCGCACTTGCTGAGCCAATCAGATTTAGATGATCTGGTAAGAGATCTGTCATTATCTAAAGAAAAGTCAGAACTGCTAGCTTCTAGACTTCAGGAATGGAATATGCTACAACGAGGCACCACAACTTCACAATTTTGTCAACGACACTCCAAGTTAGCTGCATACTTTGCAATGGAAAGCAATGTCTGTTTCTGTACTGATGTAAATGGTCTTATGATGGAGTTAGGGCTCTTTCACACTTGCGTTCTTTTCTTCCGGCATAGAGTTCCGTCGTCGGGGCTCTATGCCGGAAGAATCCTGATCAGTTTTATCCTAATGCATTCTGAATGGAGAGAAATCCGTTCAGGATGCATCAGGATGTCTTCAGTTCCGGACCGGAATGTTTTTTGGCCGGAGAAAATACCGCAGCATGCTGCGCTTTTTGCTCCGGCCAAAAACCCTGAAGACTTGCCGCAAGGCCGGATCCGGAATTAATGCCCATTGAAAGGCATTGATCCGGATCCGGCCTTAAGCTAAACATTGTTTCGGCGCATTGCCGGATCCGACGTTTAGCTTTTTCTGAATGGTTACCATGGCTGCCAAGACGCTAAAGTCCTGGCAGCCATGGTAAAGTGTAGTGGGGAGCGGGGGAGCAGTATACTTACCATCCGTGCGGCTCCCGGGGCGCTCCAGAGTGACGTCAGGGCGTCCCACGCACATGGATGACGTGATCGCATGGCACGTCATCCATGCGCATGGGGCGCTCTGACGTCATTCTGGAGCGCCCCGGGAGCCGCACGGACTGTAAGTATACCGCTCCCCGCTCCCCCGCTCCCCACTACTACTATGGCAACCAGGACTTTAATAGCGTCCTGGCTGCCATAGTAACACTGAACGCATTTGGAAGACGGATCCGTCTTCAAATGCTTTCAGTTCACTTGCGTTTTTCCGGATCTGGCGTGTAATTCCGGCAAGTGGAGTACACGCCGGATCCGGACAATGCAAGTGTGAAAGAGGCCTTAGATAGTACACATGTAACCGATGAATGGAGGCTATTCATAGACTCTATAGCAAAACAAGTTTGAAAGCTGTCTTGTGGCACAATGGTAACGAAAAACCATCTGTTCCAATAGCTCATGCGGTTGGAATGAAAGAGGCCCATGCTTCTATGGAGTTATTTTTAAAAATGATCAAATACTCAGATCATAAATGGAAAATTTGTGCTGACCTGAAAGTGGTAGCACAGCTGTTTGGCCTACAGCTAGGGTCCGCAAAGCATATGTGTTTCTTATGCCTATGGAACAGTCGTGATGACAACAATCATTATAAAATGAGACAATGGCCTCTCAGAGTCGAGTCGACAGTTGGACAGTACAATGTACAACACAAATCACTGGTCGATCCACTTCAAGTTTATCTTCCACCACTTCACATTAAACTTGGTTTAATGAAAAATTTTGTAATTGCACTTGATCGTGATGGAAATGGCTTCCAGTATTTGAAGAAAAAGTTTAGCACACTGAAAACTGATGCTAAAATATAGGTGGGGATTTTTTTGGGGCCCCAAAATCAACAAACTAATGCATGATGACACATTCAGAATAAAACTCAACTGTCTGGAACTTGCAGCTTGGGATGCATTTGTGCTAGTAGTGGAGAACTTCCTTGGGAACAGACGAGCTGCAAACTATGCTGAATTAGTAGACAACATGCTTATAGCATATGAACAACTTGGCTGCCGAATGTTATTGAAAGTGCATTTCTTACATTCCCATCTTGACTTTTTCCCACCCAATTTGGGACACGTAATTGACAAACATAGAGAGCGGTTCCATAAAGATATTTCTACAATGGAGAACAGGTATCAAGGCTGCTGGAATCTCAACATGATGGGGGACTACTGCTGTTGTTTGCAACGGGAAAATATGACCATTCACAAACGCATAAGCAGATGCCTGAAGTACTTTTAACAGTCCTGGGCCTTGCTCAAGTAAGACTTTCAAACTGAAAAACTAGACTTTTTGAAATTTTGTTATTCCATTACATTTTTATACACTGTTTACTATGCAAACTTTGATGTAGATCAGGTAATTGTTGGAGTAAAACTCTTTCTGTTCAAAATTATTCAATGCTTTCCAAGTGCTTAAAGGGGTTGTCTGAGTTATTTTTTTGTTCTTTCTATGTTCCTAACTAGGCAAATATAACAACTTTACAATTAACTCACTTTATCTGCAGTGGCTGGTTTCTCAGATTTGACTGAGGGTCACATGACCTGTGGTGTCAGCTTCTCTCCCTGCTCTGATAAAGTTTGTTTACAAGCCTGTAAATGAGATGTCACTGTGCTGGCCACGCCCCCCTTCACTGCCGTCTGTCTGCTCTTTCCTCAGATTCTTAACCCCTTCAGCTGCAAAGACTGTGTAGCTGCAGGAAATGACGATTCTGGGCACAGGAGCTGACAGACTAGAGAGAGCATTGCACAAGAAGATAGGGGGAAGATCCTGTGTGTATTAGCAGTGTCATTATACAGCTTGTACTTGTAGTTCTACACTTACAAGTTGCTGTTGATTCTCCTAGCACTCAGGGCAGCTCTTGTATCCACTCCCTTAGCAGTGTCATTATACAGCTGGGACTTGCAGTCCTACACATACTGCTGATTCTCCCAGCAGGCAGAAATGTCACTCAGGGCAGCTCTTGTAGCCACTTCCTTAGCAGAGCAGGGGGAGGGGCAGAGATTGTTTTTATTGCATGTAAACAAAGGGCAGTAAAAGAAACAGGGGAATGAGGAAATATATTTTTTTTATATATTGCTGCCCATCAGATTTTCAGTGCTATATATTTTTTTTTTTTCAGAACTCGGATAACCCCTTTAATTCATTTAGGCATACTTATGCATAGCAACATTTTGTGACGTGTTACAACAATTCTGACTTCGGATTTGTAATCCGCACACTCAATTTGGTATAGGACAAATGTTTTTTGCCCAGTAACAGACATAAAGTTTGTTTTTTGTTGCATGGTGACTTGCAGGCACTTTAAATGTGGCTTTTATGGTGTATTGAATACACTGTATTCCCATGCACCCCTTCCACCACAAAAAAGGGTATATGGTTCAATCTTCCTTTTCTTCTCCTCCTCCATCCTATCAACATGCCTTTTAGGCTACCCTTTCTCCTAATGTTTTAGAGGGTCAGCTCAGCAGCAGACCCTCACCCCTAATTTTTTAGATGGTCAGATCTGTAGCAGACCCTCACCACTAATGGTTTAGAGGGTCACCAGCAGGCCATCAATCATCATTTTTCAAGGGTGTGCATGAGGCCCTCCTTTATGTGATATACAGGTTGTATCGGAGTGCCTCTTCCTTGTAATGTTTGGCAGCACTTGCACTTTATATACAAGTAAATATAAAGGAAAGAATGTTTCGTAACACTTTTTCCTCTTTATCTTCGGTTTTGTGCGTATTATTGTCAGTCTGTAAAAGTGAAGTACTACTCGAACAACATCATTCCCAGCAGAGACCTGGGAGTCCAAGATGCATCCAGACATCCTCCCCATGCTGTTCTCAAACCATTTCAGTGTTGTTTCCATCAATTTATGACCTTTTCCTGTGAACCAGACACCGTCCCCTCTACAGAGCAGGGGGTACCTGGTTTAAAGCTCGGGTTCTCCCATTGACTTCTATTGTGCTCTGGTGTTCGGTAGAGCACCTGAGCATCCCGAGGTGTTCTACCCGAGCATCCCGAGGTGTTCTACTTGAGCACCAGAGCACTTTGGTGCTAAAATTACAGCCCTTTTTGTTGTTTATTAGTGGCAAAAGTAAAATATATTTGCCGTTCAGCAGTGCAGTTATATGATCTAAAGTCCTTTCTGTTGTGAATTAGTTAAAAAAAAAAAAATTATTCACCGGTCAGCATTACAATAATATGTTTTAAAGCCTTTTGTGGCGTGTATTAGTGGAGAAAGAAAAAATATATTTGCCGTTCAGTGATGTATTTTTCTGTTCTAAAGCCTTTTGTGGCGTGTATTAGTGGCAAAAGGAAAATATATTCGCCGTTCAGAGTTGCATTTATATGTTGAAAAGCCTTTTATGTGGTGTACAAGTGGAAAAAAATGAGGGCCTAATTGCCGTTCAGCTGTGCAGTTATTTATTCTAAAGCCCTGTCTGCCGTGTATTAGTGGCAAAAGAAAAATATATTCGCTGTTCAGCGTTTCATTTATATGTTGAAAAGCCTTGTGTAGTGGAAAAGTGGAAAAAAATAAGGGCCTAGTTGCCATTCAGTAGTGCAGTTATATGTGGTAAAGCCCTTTTTGCAGTATCGACCGAATTACATATGTGGTGAAATTTTTTATGTGAAACAGGCTTTTTGGGGGAAAATTGATGGGTGATTGTACACTTCCTTTTGCTGTATGGACCGAATTACGTAGTGGTGAAATTTTTTATGTGAAACCGACTTTTTTTGTAGAAAATTGATTGGTAATTGTAGTTTTTGTTCTGTTTGAACGGAATTCCATTATCTTTTCATTGCTGATTTTTCTTTTAAATTTCAAATATGTTTTTTTGGGGGGAAAATTGATGGGAGATTGTAGACATCCTTTTGCTGTATGGACCGAATTACGTAGTGGTGAAATTTTTTTATGTGAAACAGGCTTTTTTTGTGGAAAATTGATGGGTGATTGTACACCTTCTTTTGCTGTATGGACCAAATTACATAGTGGTGAATTTTTTTTTATGTGAAACCGGCTTTATTGGGGGGGGGGATTGATGGGTGATTGTAGACTTTGTTCTGTTTGAAACAAATTCCATTGTCCTTTCATTGCTGAAATTTTTATTTCAAACAAGTTTTTTTTTCCAGGAAAACTGATGGGTGATTGGAGACCTCCTTTCGCTGTATGGACCGAATTGCGTCATCGTGGGTTCTGCAGTAAACATAACGAAGACGCTATTGACAACACACCAACAGACTTTGCCTTTACCATCTATTCACTATTAAATCAAGCAGCTTCAGTAAGTTAAAAATATTCATGTGTTTTATCTGCTCTGTCTGCATTCGATCTCCACAGCACACAAGACATGACAGGAGAGCCTCTGCTTTGGAGTTCAAGTCCAGTTTCTTAAGATCAGAATTGTGCGTAAAATTTCTGCTGTGCAAAGTCATAACAAAAGGACTCCGTAGGCATACATATCAGAGCTGGTTGCCCTAATTTTAATTCAGGAGCAGTAAATGGCGGGAAACAAATAGAGGTGACTGAACTCCGCTGCTCTCTATCTCGTTAAGTCAATGTCTCCAACTATGGCCCTCTCGCGATTTACAGCAAATACATTATTTTTATGTAAAGATCCAAGAATCATGTTGGAGCCATGTAGTGTATGCAAGTCATGTGCAATCCCTCTCATCACTCTCAAGCTGTTCTGCACCTGGTTTGCCTGGGCAAACTGAGTCACACAGGGGAGGCACTGCTTTGTGTCCTTCAGCTAGAAATCGAATCCTGGCTTTCTCCGTGACAAATCAAAACCATGGTGACCGACAACGGGAAGAACATGTCGGAACTAAGGTGACCGACAATGGGAAAAACATAGTGTCTGCGCTGGGTCAAGGAGCAGCATGGCACACATGTTTAATCTGGTTGTCAAGCGGTTCCTGAAGTCCTCCGCCAATCTGCAAGACATCCTAAAAATGTCAAGGAAACTTTGCATGCACCTCAACCACTTGTACACCGCAAAGCACACCTTTATTGAGCAAGTATTCTGTTCTCGTGTCATCTCTGTTTTGTATCCAATCCCGTTTTGTTTTTTTGCATTAGCAATACTGATGGATTACTGACCAAATGCTGACCTAGTGAAGGTGGATGTTCCACAGACAGGATCCGTTTTTTGAGGGTTATTGTTCTGACGGATTAGATGAAGGGAAAAATAATCAGTGACGTCAACACAAACTTACTGCTGACACCCTCTCCACTCTGTCGGGGGGCTCTACTTGTATAATGGTTTAATTAAACAGGTTCTGTAGACATTTATGTGGAATCAGCTGATGACAGTGTAAAAGGAGTGTGCTTCGACTTGGCTCTAACATTGACCTGTAAGGCTGAATTCATACTTGTTTGGTCCCGTGACTACCCAAATAAGTGAAGTGTGCAGCGATTCTAAAAGCGACGCCTGTCATCTGTCATCTGTATGTCATACTGACTCACAGTATTATTTCACTACCACAGCAGACTCTCTATGCCTGTTTCTGCAAAGCACAGTGTTCTAAGCCACTATAAAGGCTCGATGAAGGCAGGAAAAGCATTTTTTAAAATAAAATTTGCCGCAAATATATTCGGATTGAACCAATTTTTTTCAAAAAAATTCAGCAAACCGGTGAATCGAATTTTTTTAAGGTTTGCTCATCTCTATTTGCTACCATCAGCAGCCACATGTTCACCCATAGCCATATATGTCCCAATCACTTTGAGATTAATAGTGCTGGCTTGGCATTAAAGAGCTTGAAATGAGTTGCATACAGTCCTCGAAGACACCAGAATGTCATCTGCAATTTTTCAGTGTAACTGAAGCACTTTTGATTCGGGTCAAATTTATTCAGAGCCTCGAATTGCTCAAATGGTCAGTAATACAGTATAGCTTGTTCTCTGTATGTGCAAGAAGAGTGAGTCCCAACTCCCACCAAATTTTAGTGTTTCATGAAGCTCAATCTTTTTAGAGATAGTGTCACTTTAAGCTTGGACTATATTTCATTAAATTTTTCATTTACTTGTTTAAGCCTTTGTTCCATAACACATAGACATTTTGTTTTTATCATATATTTGTTGCCTTATCTATAAAAAGCGCTTGCTCTTTTTTTTTTCTCCAAATCCCCGATGTGGAGAACATTTAACATCATCACCAATGTTTGTCATCATTTTCATTCTGACAGGTACAGGTTGAGCTTAATCCTCTAGACAACAGAAGATCTCCGAGGAATTGTTGAAACGGAATCTGTGCTGTACCTTAGTAATCAATCACAGCAAGAACAACATATTTGCATCCTGGCATTGCAGAGCTAAACTATCCAGATCCGTCCTTCTGTTCTTCTGCAGGAGGCAACTGCCACTTAGTCTACTTTTATATCTTGTATTCCTTAAAAAACAGGGCAGAGGACAGTTGCTGGGGCACATCTCCTGGCGCTCCAAATACAAGAAGATTTTTGTCATATTAAAAGAAATGTGTCTGACAAGACACAGAGCAAGAATCTCTGTGATACTGAGTGCAGAAATGATATCTTGTTTGATGAAGCATTAAAAAAAAAAAAAATTTGAGAGATCACTGCACTATCTGTGAGGTCAGGTTGTAAAGTGAAGGCTAGACATGGAGAGTATGTGCTAAAAACTTTATACTGCATACTGTACATGCAGAACTCAGAATTTAACTTTCCAGAATTTGTATTATCACTAGAGATGAACGAATCAAATCCCACATAGTGGAATTTGATCAGAATTTTAGGAAATATTCGATTCGCCTAGAAGGCGAATTTCCTTGTGATTCGTGTCGGCGAATCGATTAATTCTGAAATTCAAACTTACCTCCTCCATTTGCGCGCGAAGGGCCGCTAGACTCCATCTTGCTTGAAGATCTCGGCCGAAATCCCGTGCTGCACAAGATTACATCATCACTCCGGCTGGCGTGATGACGTAATCTTGCGCTGCACAGGATTTCAGCCGAGATATTCAAGCAAGAGGGCGGCGTCCGGACCGTCGCGCGAAAATGGACGTGGTAAGTTTGATGTAATTTTTTTTAATGTTAATTTCACACTGTTTGTACACTCAGATGCCACGATCATGTATGAATGCGGCATCTGAGGGGTACAATGACGGGGGCGGCGCTATCGCAGCTCCCTTTCATTGCACCCGCTACTTACAAAAAAAAATGCACTTCGAGGCAAATTAATTAGTCACAAAGCAAATTTTTGTGTGAAATTCTGCGATTCAGACGAATCGAATTTTCAGGAAATTCGCTCATCTCTAAATATCACTTATAAACAGGGTTGGTGTGGCCCACCAGAGTACCAGGTGATCTTCTGGAGGGCCAAGTTTCCAAAGCCACAGTGGGCCCAGTGGTCTAGGAGAAAAAATCCATTTGGAGCTGCTTTTGGGGTCAATCATATGTCATAAGGGTCTATTTCTTTGATTCAAAATCTATTAGACTTTTCCACATTTGGTGGGATTGCCCAACCATTATGATCTGGTGGGAAGAAATCTTCCGGATTAGTAATCAAATATGCCAGACTAAGGTGCAAATGTCCGCATGCAAAGCCCTACTTAACCTTGATGTGGATAATGCAGTACATCCTATGCCCTTCCTTTTTAGACAACTTCTGATAGCAGCCCGCTTATTGATTCCTAAATTTTGGCTATCCACTACACCTCCCCTCATAGAGCAATGGGAATTGAAAGTTGATCAAATTTTCCGGTTTGAACAACTTTCCTCGTGGGAGTCTAGGAATCATCAAAAGTTCCAACGCCAGTGGCACTTATGGCAAAAGTTTAGATACCCGAGTTACTCATAGGGACTCATCCGCCATCCTTTCAGATACAGGCGACTCATATTTAAGTCTGGTACAACCAGACAGAAATCAAACCCCTTGCCAACCTCCCACAACGATTTCCCCCAGTGTATTTCAGTGATATTGTGTATCATTTGCCGCTGTGTCTTGCTAGTTTGACCCTTTTAGCGAGGGGTAATGTGATTGATAAAGTATTGGAAATATGAAATACTGTCACCTGCTGTATTTGATGTGAAATATACTATTACATCTATGTACACATATCACGCCTTGCAAGGCGTAACAGAATCTCTACATGTACCTTGTTACGTTAAATAAAATAAAAAAAAATCTATTAGACTTGATTAATAATATAGGGGTCGGGCCTTGAGAAAAAAAATTCTCTGGTGGAAAGGAACCCCAGTCCAACACTGCTTATTAATGAAACTTGTCATATGTGGTTCTATAGTACCATGTTTGTTCTGTGGACTTTTGGGCCCTGTTATTGGTGTCAGAAATGAGACTTGGTGATTTTATCTTAGGCAACGTGTTTCAGCACCAAATAGATGTCTTCATCAGCCCATCTTAAAATCATTATTGAGGCCTGAGGATAAAGGAATGATATGTGGACCATTCATTATGGCACAGAATCTAATTTATAATGTGGCTCAGTAATGTCTTTTATATGGCCTGATGAAGGAACTTATTGGTGTTGAAACATGTTTCTCAAAATATAAGTTATTATATATACCATATGTAAGTCTTATTTCTGGATTCAGATAAAGCCATGTATTCCCTGTTGTCCGTCTCTATATAATATGGCTGTAAAGGGCTGTAAAAGGACCATTTCAAGGAGTAGAAGCTGATTTGGTGACTTACCAGAATTGTGCCTGTTATCTGATGTGACACAGTGAGGGGTTGTGTCTGGCAAGGCAGGTATTTTCCTCCCAGCATGTGCGGCAGGGCTTGTTTCCAGCCAGGTGAGGTCAAATACAGGACCAGAGTTTAAGTGCCGGTCCGGGTTTTGGCAGCATCTGGCTGTCCTTAAATAGGCAGCTGCGCTTAGCAGAGAGGTCTCAGTTTTTGGGATCTGAGGCTTTGTGGCATGCTGGAGGGCTGTGAGCCACACGCTGGGGAAAAAGGCCCCCTAAAGCCTGCTGTGGACTACTGGAGGCACATTGTGTGTGAATTAACATCAAGACTGCAAAGTTACGTGCTGGTTTGTGCAATTGCCTCAAGTGTGAATAAACACTGACGTTTTGAGTTCAGAACTTGTATTTTGCCTCTATACTGCGCCCGCTTACCCTATCTACCAGAGCGAAACCCTACACTGCATATCACTATAAGAGATTTTGCATTTAAACCCTTTTTCAACCTTTTTTGTTGTTGAGGTTTTTGCATTAAAGTGCAATGTTTTTAAGTTATTCTCTTGATGCTGTGCCATTGTGTCACAGCCTACGTCCATCAGGAGATCCTCTGGTGCTCTGGTGGGCTTGTTCCATCTTGCTCAGCTTTGCTAGTATATCTGCTCAGTAATAAACTGACTTGTCAATTTATCTCATCAATAACTATCGTTGAACAGATGAAAAAGATGAAAACCGTAAACTTATAACAATGAATAGCATATGTGATGGATTTGTCATGATTTTTGAAACATATGTGGCTCTGGCAATCTCTATCCCCCTTACGTCTTATCCATTATTTTGCATCAGATGATCACTTTACTCAGCTTGGTTAGTTTAGGGATGAGTTCCTAATTTGGTAATCTTCATTTAAAACTTCCTTTATTCTGCACTAAAGGTGCAGTGTTTAGCTTGAGCTCTTTGCATATATATCCAGAATCCTTGTTATTCATTGTGTGTTGACCTAATTTGTGTCTTGTAAGTGTAATTTGGTTATTGTGGTCCTCTGGAACTTTGGCTTGTTTTTGCTTGTTGTTTTCCTGTGAATTCTGTTATTTGTGTGCTTGTTTTTTGAGTTTTTTTGTGTTTTTTTGGTCCTATGGGCTTCTTGTTATATTGGTAGGATCAGACTGGCAGATCAGTCCAGTTCTGCAGTCTTGTGAAAAACCAGCATCATTGGAGTATGGAACATCTCAGCTATGAACATAATCAAAACTACATTTATTTACCATAGAGAAGAGAAGGCTGAGGGATTAGTCTCTTTACATAACTATAGTCCCTATAATAATCTGTGCAATACAATTTCTGTGTCACAGACCCAACAGGGGGTCACTGCTTCCGTTAAAGAACTGTAATTTCATTACAAAGTTTGGATGCATTATCTTAATGTTTGAACCATAAAGCTACAGAACATGCTCCCAAAAGATTTGGTAATGGTTGGAGGTTTGAATAGCTTTAGGAAGGGGTTAGTTGCCTTCCTTGTAAAATACAATCTACTGTATAGGGTTACTGGTATTCATTTAGAACAGGGATGCCAAACCAACGGCCCTCCAGATGTTGCAAATCTAAAACTCCCAGTATACCTGGACAGCCTACAGCTATCAGGGCTTGCTGGGAGTTGTAGTTTTGAAACAGCTGGAGTGCCGCAGGTTGCGCATCCCTGATTTAGAATATTGATTAAGGGATTTGTTAATTTGCAAATAGAGGGCATGGAGGTTTTTTACTCCCACCTAGTCTTGAATTGGTTGAGTATCAACATTGTATTCTAATGAAAAAACACACAAAACGGCACAACCACAGTGCATAAACTGTGACCACACAGAAAGGGTGGAGGAGCAAAAAAATGCTCACTTTAGGGTGTTGTGAAATTCAGGCAGAACGCTGACCAGGCAGGTAGTGTATAGCAGAGGTACCAGGTATACCAGGTAGTGTATAGCAGGGGTACCAGGGAGGATCCACTGTCCTGATGAGTGCATCAGAGTAGGAGAAGAAAAGCTGGTGCTGCTTGAGTATATTCGAAACTGATCTGGCATAGTTCTTTTTTTCAGCCTATTAACTCTCCAACTACAATATATACCGTATATAATGAAAACTTTAAAGGCTATGTGCACATTTTTGTCACATTTTTTATGATTGCATTTTACAAATTTTGGGCTAAAATAATTTTTTTTCAATTGGTCTTTAGTAAAATATTGAGCCATTCTGTCACAAAGAAAAATAACTGAAATAAAGTGGCCTAAATGGGAGGAAATGCTCAAAACCCCCAAACACTGTGGCGTGTTTATAACCGGGGGAGCAATTCCTCCGCATGTGATCCGTTGCTAACGGCAATCCCCAGCAAAAATGCATACAATGGAGGATGTCGGCAGCGGACCATATGCACCACAATGGCATCCTACACAAGATGGGATGATGTGTGGATGCAAAATATAAAACTACATAAATCACTAGAAAAGGTGCACCACAATGATATGTAACTGACAACATTGGCTAATCCCTCAAGCTGATGTTAAGAACTGAGACTTTAGCCATTGTATTCCAGTCAGGAACACATCGGAGCCCTTTTGCACCACAGTGTTCACACTCCGTAGGTAGTTTAGTGGTAGAAACCAATGCCTCGCTGAGATACCTTGACGGTGGTGCAAAAGGGCTCCAATGTGTTCCTGACTGGAATACAATGGCTAAAGTCTCAGTTCTTAACGTCAGCTTTAGGGATTGACCAGTGTTGTCAGTTGCACATCATTGTGGTGCACCTTTCACAGTGATTTATGTATTTTTATATTTGCATCCACACATCATCCCATCTTGTGTAGGATGCCATTGTGGTGCATGTGGTCTGCTGCCGATATTCTCCATTATATGCATTTTTGCTGGGGATTGCCGTTAGCAATGGATCACATGCGGAGGAATTGTTCCCCCGGTTATAAGCACGCTACAGTGTTTGGGTTTTTTGAGCATTTCCTCCCATTTAGGCCACTTTATTTCAGTTATTTTTCTTGATATGTTTAGAATGCACCATTGCGTACTGCTGGTAGCATTCTGTTTTACCTGGTAGCCTGTGTCACATGGCCTGTTATAGGCGGGGCTTACAGCCTTATCTCTCCCACTACCTGAGTGATCTCACTATGGAGGTATGTGGGAGCTTGGCTGTAAGTTGTATCTTAGCACCTCTCAGACCGTGTTCACACTCCGTAGGTAGATTAGTGGTAGGAAGCCATGCCACGCTAAGATACCTTGACGGTGGTGCAAAATGGCTCTGATGTGTTCCTGGCTGGAATACATTGGCTAAAGTTTACGTTTTTAACATCAGCTTGAGGGATTAGCCAGTGTTGTCAGTTGCATATCATTGTGGTGCACCTTTCGCAGTGATTTATGTATTCTGTCACAAAGGGTTAACTATTTATCGACCTGTGTGAATCATACGTCTTACTTTCACTTTGTGCCTCATCTAATAACCCTTATCTAATTTAATAAGATGTCATAAACCTTATTTAAGCCACATTTTTATCAGTAATATAATAAAGGAGTTATAATTAGTGTTTATAATGTCAGAGAGCAGAGATAAGGAGCCCGTCAGATAAGCTGGCTGACGGAGCAGAGAGAAAATTCTTATTTATCTGCTCTGTACAGAAAAAGGGTTCCATATTTGTAAAGACCAATTTAAAAAATGATTTTTAACTCAAAATGAGTACAATCCAATTAGAATTAAAAATAAAATGGCGCCAAAGGTATACATAGCCTTTAAGAATAAACAAGGCTCGCAACATTGCATAAGAAGCTGAAAACTTTAACTTGATATTTTAAACTGGCATTGGGAATTTTAATAGGACTATGCTTTTAATATTGATGGCCTATCCTCAGATCGAGGGGGTGTTCACATGCTGTCTCCCTTCTCTCTTCCTGCTCGCTGCTGCTATGTCTATGGCCTTCCCTAAATTCAGCTGATCAGCGGGGGTGCCGGGTGTCGGACCCCTACCGTTTTGATATTGATGACCTATCCTGAGGAAAGCTCATCAATATTAAAAGCCCGGAGAACCCCTTTAATCAGTGTACTACTTTTCCACACAAATCTATCTATCTATATTGTTGTTTTTTGTTTTATTTTTTTACTGACATTGCAATGTAGTTGAAAAAGCACGTTTATTTATTTTAATATTATCTTTTTTATTTTTAATAAACTATATGTGCTTATGATTTTACATTTAGTATGTTTTATTGGATTCACTCTTTTTTACTAAATATTTTGTTGGCAAAACACAGTTCATATACATATATGTAGATCTAGTTTAATAAAGGGCCTGTAGATGGTGCTGTTGAAATATTTTGCAGTAATTGCTTTGCTTCAGATTATTCCAAAGAACTAATATTAAAGCATATAAATCCAAAGGTATGGTGACAGTTGTAAAATAAATTTATTTTCATTAACATGACAAACTGACTTATCAGTATGGCAGCCCAAAGAAATATGAGACAAATAAAGAATTAGCAGAATGGATCAAGAAATGATAACAATAATGTAACAGAATTTTATGTATCTGTTCCATTCTTTCCATGGTGCTACTGTGACAAATGCTGCCAATATATCTACAAAATGAATATTCATTCATTCTCTGCCAATTTATTTCTAATCAATACTTGACAGTTATATATCCAGAGATATAGCATCAACTTTTTTTTTATTTATACATGCTATATGTAGAATGTATTTTTATGATTTTTATAGTTTATATTTTAAATATATTATGCAATGTTTAAGATTCCAAAAACGATTAAATTTTTACAGTACTTCAAATTATTAAAATAAGTTTCAAAAAACAGCTAGAGAGGGAAGGATTTATACTGAAATAGGGATATTTCTTTATTTTTTTTTTTTTTTATTGTTTTGGTAAAGTGAAATTCCTTTAATCTGGCATCAAACAATCCAAAACGTTTGATAGGACAGCACTTGTTTTCAGCGCAGAACTGCATTAGTCTACTTTCACACTAGCGTTGTTTGAATCCGGCATTCAATTCCGACACCGGAACTGCCCGCCGGATCCGGAAAAACGTGTGAAAACTGATTACATTTGAATCCTGATCAGGCTTTCGATCACAATGGAAAAATGCATTGGAAAAAACGGATCCGCCATTTATGGACTTTAACTTTTTTTCCCTATTTTTCAGGTTTAACATGCAAAAGCCGGATCCGTTTTGACTGAACACACGGCGCCGGCGTTAATGCAAGTCAATGGGAAAAAGGCCGGATCCGGCGTTCAGTCAAAGTGTTCAGGATTTTTGGCCGAAGGTAAAAATACTGCATGCTACGTTTTTCTGAAAAGCCTGATCAGTCAAAAAGACTGAACTGAAGACATCCTGATGCATCCTGAGGGACGGACTCTCCATTCAGAATGCATTAGGATAAAACTGATCAGTTCTTTTCCGGATTTGAGCCCCTAGGACGGAACTCAGCGCCGGAAAAGAAAAACGCTAGTGTGAAAGTGCCCTTAAAATGAGAAAAACGAAATGACGAGTATTTGTTTTATATACTTCTCTAATACTTTTGTATAATCCAGATTTCTTGATGGTCCAAATCTAAAGACAAGTGAATTTCTTGATTCTACAAATTAAAAAAAAAAATAGATTCAGGTCCAAATTGATTCTACCTGAATCCAATATGATTCAATTGCCCTCAAAATTGGTATATAATACTCTAAGGTTTCTTCAAATTCATATTTTTTCTCACACACACACCACAGAAAAATGTAAGTCCTAGAAGACTAGAGAGAGTGTCATGTTATAGAAAGGTGAGCAAGATGTGTAGGACAGTAGGACGGTAGGGTGTAAGGATTGCCCCTAAATAAAAGGTCCGCTTACCTGATGCACAACAGCCTGTCACACTTATGATGGAGCCAAGCTAGCTGTAGCACGTTCTCCCCTCTGGTGGCAGATTGAGAAACTTAACAGGAGACGAAGGAGAAAAAAAGGGACTAGTTGTGGCGCTGCATAAGAAGGACAACTCCAGAATATGCAGAGATCATGATGAATACATATTGGTGTTAAAAGCAGTTTCAGGATCGAACAGATGACTTTGTCCCAACTAGTCCAATTTTTTCTCCTTTATCTCCTGACAACAGAGAAAGAGGAGAGATGCCATTGTGTGATGCCTGCTTGCTGCTGTTTTTATGAATCCATGCACAGCCAGCAGTTCCTCACAGGTGGTCTCCCGAGTAGCAGACGGTGTACCACTCCTGCATTTGACTCCAGATCTCCCACTGCTTCTACCCTGCTGTCTCATAGACACGCTTCCACCCTCACCCCCAATGATGATGATGATGCCCCCTCTTTACCCAGCTCCCATGTGCGATCAGCTACATCATAATCTACATATGTTTGCAAGTCACTTGTTTCATCTTCAACTGTCTCTTGCGCACATGACCTCATGCAACATATGCTCCCACCTGACTGTCATCATCTGTAGTTGCACACCAACAGAAGTCCACAGCAGCCCTCTCCTCCAAGTCTCTTCTGGCCTGTAACTGCTGACTGTCCTCACAAAGGTCATAGTTACTGTAAAGTGGAGCAGAACCAGCGGCTACCATTACTTGGCTAACAGAAGGAGCCGCAAAAGCAAGAGTTAAGTTCAGGACAGGTGAGGTAGTGAAGCATACAAATAGTTCCCTAGGCCATGTCAACTAAAAGTGGTATCAGAGGAACCCACCGATTCCTAGCTGTGTGTATTTGTTGTCACTTGAGAAGATTGTGAAGAGCGAGTCAACCATTCCAGTATAGCTAGATTGTTGGTCAAAACACCACCGATGGATGACACTGGCAGCTCTGGCCTGTTGCTGAGGGTGCTACCACCATTACTTCTTCTGTTGCTACTTGTGCCAGATACAGCATCATTTTTGCCTCTGCCTGTCCCTTTGAAGGGCCCAGGCAACTGTCTGTTGACCCTAATGTATAACAACTGTATCTCTAACAGAACAAATTAATTATTAATTTTGGTGCACTGCACAGTTATGTACATTGCGATAGTTTAGACCTACTGGTAACAGTGGCCTGTAATAATGATGCACTTTAACTCTACAACTAACAGAACAGATTAACTATGAATATTGATGCACTGCACACTTATGTACATGGCAATAAATTAGACCTCCCGGTAATACTGACGCACAGTAACTCTACAGCTAACAGAATGGATTAGCTATGACTCTTGGTGCACTGCAGTTATGTATATTGTAATAAACTGTAGAATAGTCTGTAGTTCAACAGTCTCCTATGCTCTCGCTACACTTTTCTTGCAGTCTTCCTGCACTCTCCCCGTCCAATATTGTCCTACACTCTCTGTTAGCAGTTAGCAGCAACACTGCCCCTAGTGCATGAGCATCTTGTCGAGTCTCTCCCTATACTCAGCTCTCAGAAAAATGGAGGCAACCACACGGGATCAAGGTTTTTATAGGGCTCTGCATCAGAGAGGGATAGCTGCCTATGGATAGGCTAGCTGCATTGCATTATGGGTGATCTCGCGTTACAGGACTTGTTTCCTCTACACTTACTTTCACTTTCTAATACGTGCAGCCGCCATTTTTGGAAAACCGAATTGTGAGGAAATTCGGACCGAATTCCACTTCAGATACTTTGTTTTGCTCAAAACTAATCAGTATCCCTTGGGGTCTGGGGCAGTGAAGGTATTAATTTTAGAATCCTTGGTGGAGGGCAATGAAGGGGTTCATCTTTCATGCATGCTGTCAGTGGTTACTCACATCTTCTAGGCTCTAATGTCGTCCTAGCTGTCTGAACGCTTCTTCAGCCTTCTCTCTCCCTCTATTGATAATAGAGATCATAGAGACCAGCGCAGGGAGGGGATAGAGAGGACTGTGCAGCTCAGGAGTGATCTGATGATCATTAAAGGGGTTGGCCACTTTGTTATATATGGCCACTCTGTGCTGTATTGCGCAGACTCCATGTCTGGATTGCTGCATCTGCAGAATAGAAGATTTCCATGCCTCTGGTCTCCCCCTCCTCTCAAGTGCCTGCTCCTATTCTGCGCCTTTGTCTTGTTACCGTGTAGACCTTATAATGCGGATGCCAAGGAGGTTGTACTGTGCAGGCAGCTATTCCTGGTGTCATCTATTCCCAGTACAGTATAATGAGACATAGGTAGGTGAAGAATAGGATTGGTCACTTGAGCACAGAATGCAAGTGCGCATGCTCCATTTTGAAGACGGCCACGAGCAGGGGGAGACCAGAGGCAGCACCACGGACATAGAGTGACAGCACAGAGTGGGAGCGTGCACAGCGGGAAGACAGGGTTTGGAAATGGGAGACATTTTGACTGATGTCACTTATAGGGGCCAGCACTGAATACTGGAGCAGACATAGAATACATGTAAGTAAGCTGAACATACAACAAAGTGGCCAACCCCTTTAAGAGAAGGGAGTCTGCACTTGACAGACTTTCCTCAAGTGTGGTTGTTTATAACAGTTAAAGGAATAATCCCATGATTAATGTAAAAAATTAAAATCAAACATCATACAGTACATAACAATCTCTTTCTAGCAAAGCTAGGACCAGCCCTGTACCTCACATGGATCCAGAGAGCTCCACATTCATTGCTCCAATTGCCCTGCTAGATTTTGTTCAAGCTGCAGCTTCCTAGGTGTGTCCTTTCTCAGTAGTGCATCCTTTCTGCTGCAGTTGGTGGCAGTTGAAGGATAGAACTGAGCAGGTGCTTCGGTCTCGGTGAGCAGGACAGAGAAATTAGAAAAGAAGAGAACAGTTTTAAGTACATGCAATTACAAAAGTATTGAGATCCAAGTGCTGGTTTGAGAACTGTAGAATATTTTTTGTGGGACAACCCTTTCAAGGCTTTGTTCACATCACCTTCACAGTTAAGGTTTTGTTCACATCACCCTTTGTTATGTCTACTCAGCACGTAGCTCCTTTTGTGCATTCCAAGCAGACCCATAAGAATCCATTAGCCCGAAGAAGACCAAATGATCTCCAGTACTGGTCAGTGTACTCTAAAGAAGACAATGTAAATGACGAATAGATTGCATTATTCCATTTAATCATATTCATTAAAAAAGTATACTGTATGTTATATGTTATGTTTTATTTATTTATTTTTATTACATGGGCACCTATGGGTGCTAGACCCCGCTGTATGGCATCCGTCATGTTCCCCATTCAATATATATTGCACATAAGGAGAATTTTCTAGCATTATACATTAAATGGCCTTAAAGGGAACAATGATCGTAAGATACAGTCAGACTTTCAGGCGTGGAGCATCTGTTAGGAGAACCTACCGATTGGCTAATATCAGGGGACAACACTGGTGTAATAATTAAAATACTCCATTTGTCGTGTTCTTTTTTGGGTGGCTGTTATTTTTTTCTTTTGTCTATCTTTGGGAGACTGTTCGGAGAACCTGATACATGTCATTAGGGGCATAGCTAAAGGCTCAGACTGCCCACCCACCCATTCCTTAGTGTTTTGTGGCCTGGGGCCAGTGCTGCCAGAGGCAAAAATTGAAATGGCAACCCCCCCCCTAATGCCAAATTCTTGACGTAACCCCTTCCCTCCAGCCAGAGGTATAACTTGACCAGCATGCACTTTCTGTAATACTGGTGTCTTCCTACGTGACACAAGGGTCTTTGGGTCCCTTCAGGCTCATGGGCCCGGTAGCGACTGTTACCTCTGCACCTCCTATAGCTACGCCCCTGTCTGTCATAATGCAACCCTTCACCCTATCTCTGCTTTACTGTTAGCCATGGACATAGGTAGGGAGCCAGCGGGTATGTTCTTAGTATCGGGAGAGGTGCCAAGAAGCTGGGCTGCCATTGCTTTATTTATTTAGATAGAGGCAATATAGGTTGTGCATTTTTCCCAAACAGGAACCTACTAAAGTATATTTTCCAGTCCATCAAATGGCAGATTCTTTTTGTAGAATACACAGGAGCCTTTTGTGACCACCATTAAATGAGTGCATAAAAAAGACGATATGAACAGCACAGAACAATCATACAGTGAACTATTCTATAATTTTCAGCTCATAAAACTGACTTTTCTTATTTTAATGACAATGCAAGTCATATGTCTGACCATGTTAATTGAGCCCGAATGTCAGTGTTCATTATAGGTAAGTGGAAAACGATATTACAAAAGTCAAGTCACTTCTCATATGAACAGCACAGGTCTGTGACAAATCTATGACACCAATTATCCTAAAATGGTCGTACTTTAAATGCCAATGACATAGGGTTACAATCCTAGAGGAATCTTGGTTAAATGTATGAGAGCTCAGAAATCTTTTACTTCCACTGTTCTGTATGAACTTTAGTGTTGTAAATGCAGTGCATACACTAATTCTACTAAAGAGTTTCTCCGAGTGTTTTATACTGATGTCCTATCCTCAGGACAGGTCATTAGTATGTGCTCGGTGGAGGTCTCACACTCCGTAACGCCCGACAATCAGCTGTTTGAGGAAGTCACTCAGCTCTGCTGATGCTGTGGCCTGCTCAAAGCCTACCAAGTACATTGGATAATGGCTGTGCTTGGTATCTCAGCTCAGCCCTATTCTCTGGAATGGGACTGAGCTGCTGTTAGGCCACGTGACTAATAAACATGATGTAATTTGGCCTAGTGTAAGCTGTAAGGAGACTACTGTACTCACTGTAGCATCATAACCTCCTAAAACAGCTGATTGGCAGTGGTTTCAAGAGTCGTATCCCCACCAATCAGATCAGCGTTGGACTGATGTTCCTTGGCCCACCAGAGAAAATGATTCTGAGGGCCCTCCCTCATATATTCATTCCCTTTTAAACACCTTTTGTTATCATTGCATATTCAGGACTTATCTATAGGGTTTAATATGATGTATGATTGTTTTTGGTTTTAAGGTCAGTTACAAATTCTATTCTTCTAGACCCAGGGGCCCTGTATTATAATGGACCCATTATTGTGTCATAGCTTGGGCCCACCAGAAGATCCTCTGGTACTCTGGTGGGCCAGTCTGACCCTGGATCAAATACTGGAGACCTATCCTGAGGATGGGTCATCAGTATAAAATACTCAGAAGACCCCTTTAAAACTACTGATTCCATGTAACAACTATCACAAGACTCTAGTGTGTTTCAGGGGGTTGTCTGAGATTATTTAATTCATAAACAGACCTACTTTTGTCCATGGTCTGGTCTTGTGTTGCAACTCGATTAATTTAAATGAGCTAGAATCCAGAAACAGTCCATGGATAGGAGTGGTTCTGTTTAACCATGGCTCCATAAGCTGGCTTGACAGAGATGTGACATATTATATTATTTGCCCACTAATGTAAATTCTCTTAAGCAACTTTACCCATTATCTTAAATCTAAAAAAACATACCATTTTGTGTATACAGCTCAAATTTTTGTGTCTGCACGGCTACAGACTACAAACAAACCTTGTATGTAGTCTGTGTGGGTGGCACTCATTCTCAGCTATTTGTAACAGGAGGTTTGAACAACCATTCTGGATTCACTAGCTCAGTTAATAATCAGTTAAAATATTTATTGTTTTACACTGGGCACAGGGTCGAACTACCCACTAGAGGACCTGAGAATTAGTGATGAGCGGCAGGGGCAATATTCAAATTCGTGATATTTAGCGAAAACTTTATAGAATATTTGTCATATATTCGTGAATTTGCGAATTCCAGATTATATTCTTGATTGCGAAAATAGGCAATGTATTATTCGGTAATGTGTGCGAAATACCGGCGTGGGGTAGGCAACTTTTCTATTGGTTGCTAGGGATGTTGCTAAGCTGTGACAAAGCCTTCTCATTGGCCCACAAGCTAGAAGAAGGCAGGGATGATCACCTGATATGTACTGTGTTAAATAAAATAAAAAAATAATAATAATATTCGTCATTACGAATATATAGCACTATATTCTAAATATTCGCAAATTCTTGAAGTGCCGATATTCACGAAAAAAAAATAGCTTTTTGAATATTCGTGCTCAACACTAAAGAGAATCCTCCGGTGTGCCCAAGCTCTGACAATGGACCCCTAGTAAAACAGAGCTCCTAAGAGCTATGTACACAGAGAGTGGGCCCTCAGAATAATTTCCTCTTTCGGGACCAAGGGACTTCAGTCCGACGCTACCTGGGAAGATCTCCAATATGGAGATGTCCTTATGTTTCTCTGTATCTACTGAAATTCTAGTAGTTTATTACTTACATTACTTAAAGGTGTTGTCAAGCCGTGGAGACAGCAATCCCTAGGGTCCTAACCTGTCCCTCTTAAAGGGTAACTAACGTTTCACAAAACTTTTGATATAGCATAGAGACATATCAAAAGTTTAGATAATATGAGGGGAGAGAAGCTTGTGCATATTGTGCGTTCTCTCTTTACTGCTAAGGGTGGAATTGAGATAGTCCGATGGAATAGAGATAATTTCATGGAATTCTATGGACCCTACTTCTTGTAGCAAGCCAAAAAGCGTTCCTTGTGCGTGCTTCTCTCCCTACATTCTAGTGATCAGTTTGAGTCTCAACTCTCAGACCTCCACTGATCTAAACTTTTGATATGCCTCTATGACATATCAAAGATTTTGTGTAAAGGTAGTGGCCCCTTAATATAAAAATAACAGTCACCTGCCCACCACAGCTGTGAGGTATTATTCCAGCTGATGTGACAGCTGAGGCCTGAAAGAGGCCCAGAAGCTGCATAATGATTGTGAACAGGTAAGTAGTATTTGTTTTATGTTTAGGGAGACAGGGTAGGACACTTAGGGGTTGTCAGGTCTAAAGCCACATTGTATGAGACCATGCCTTTTTGTAAAAGCAATGCAATTCACATCCAGAAATCACCACATCAGTGATCCCTAGGTACAGTAGAAAATGTTTTGAAGGGAAATGAAATCAGTTGTACCCTAAATTGCTCTGGCTTCCCATGATGATCCATCATTAGCACTAACAACAGTATTTCATGTCAAGACACTATCTGGGGTCATTTATTAGGACTGGAATTTTAGACGCCAGTCTTAATAAAGTCATGCACTGGCGGTGGATCTGCCGAAGTTGTGTAGAGGCGCAGGCGTCTACAAAACTTTAGTGGAAACACTGCCTCTTCTAAATCTACTCCGATTCCCTCTGGTGTAGATTTAGACCATTTTGTACACCTAAAACAGGTGTAGAAAATGATGAATGAGATGGGTCTACCGTCCCATCCCTTTTGCCCTCCCACATCACGCATACTTTTGTAGACCTGGCATGATTGGGGTGCAATCTATGCCAGAAATACGCCTAATTGAGATGTATTTCTGTAAGTAAATGACCCCATATGTCTTGGCTTTTCAACAGAACTTAGAGGGGGTGTAGCTTGGAAACCTCACCTTAATATATTTATGAATTATGAGTTATTAGAGGGGTGATACCTGTTTCAAGACCCCATCTATTAAAGGGAATCTGTCACCTGCTTTTACCATTTTAAGCTGGTACCATCGCTATGTTCACTAAAGTACCTTATTTCTTACTTTATTTTGTTTTGTAGTTTTGATATAAAAGCACTTTTTATGTTATGCTAATGAGGCCCCAAGGTGCCCAGAGGAGCGTTTTTTTTTCACTCTCCGGTGCCCAGTGACGCCCCCCTGCAGTGCCCAAGAACGCCTCCTGATCATCAAATAACCTCCCATAGCCCGGCAAACGGTTCCGCCCCCTCCCCACGTCATAGTCTACCTTATAGAAATGCCCCGTCCTTCTTCCTGTCTGCGGCCAGAAAACTTGCGCAGGCGCAGTACCACCTGCGGCCTGCGCGATCATCAACGTCCTGAGGGCAACAGCGCTCAGGTTACATCACATGCCCAGTGAGACTTTTGAGGCTGTTGCCCTCAGGACGTTGATGATCGCGCAGGCGCAGGCCGCAGGCGGTACTGCGCCTGCGCAAGTTTTCTGGCCGCAGACAGGAAGAAGGACGGGGCATTTCTATAAGGTAGATTATGACGTGGGGAGGGGGCGGAACCGTTTGCCGGGCTGTGGGAGGTTATTTGATGATCAGGAGGCGTTCTTGGGCACTGCAGGGGGCGTCACTGGGCACCGGAGAGTGAAAAAAATGCCCCTCTGGGCACCTTGGGGCCTCATTAGCATAACATAAAAAGCGCTTTTATATCAAAACTACAAAACAAAATAAAGTAAGAAGAAGACTGCAGGAAATAAGGTACTTTAGTGAACATAGCGATGGTGCCAGATTAAAATGGTAAAAGCAGGTGACAGATTCCCTTTAAGCAAGCGAGAGAACAGCAACAAAAAGCTTATCTTGCTCTGGAGGACCGAGCATGCACATATATTACATGGGCCCATTAATTTTATAAAACGTTATGTAATGATTAATTCCGCCCGTGGTGGTGCTGCAGAAATTTTTTATACAACCTTAAATGTTTTCCTTAAAGATTAAAGCTAATCAATGTGGATCCCAAAAATGGGACACCCTATGATTTGTCCAAAGCGAACATTCCCTTTAACAAATTTTTTATAAGGTTTTGACTGTGTATCTCATTCATTTTGGCTTGTCAAGGTTCATATTTTCTAGATTTCCATCTGATGTTTTGTTTTAGTTTCTCTCTATATGCCATTTTCTTATATTTCTATTTTTATATGACTTTCTGTTTAAAATATTTATTTACAAAAATTTGGCTTTCTTTCTAAAGTTCAATATTCACTTTGTCAAGTTTATAATTTCTCTGGAGTGCCACAAATGTATTGCTTTTAATACTTAATCAACCAACATTCTCTTTCCCACATACTTATGTTTTTATCAGATTGCAGTACTGATGGAGTAAATGTTGTAAACTCCCAAATGATTGTGATTCAAATACAAAAAAAAATTATAAATCCATCCCAGCATAATACATATAGCAGTAATTATCAACAATCTATACAAATACCATATGCAGTACAATAAAATTCTAATAATTGGGCAGCATTAGGACTGGTCTGTGAAAAAAAAAAAACATTTATACATACCGTGATTTCACATCTATATTGTTCATACACTCTTATGGTACATACACATAGATACATGCCGTATTGTACTCATATATATGGTGGGTCCTCTGGAACTAAGCAGTAGCAGTCTGCTGGGAGTCATCTATGGGAACTGCTCTTAAAGGGGTTGTCCCACAAATAAAAAAATGTTCTACAGTTCTCAAACTAGCACCTGGATCTGAATTCTTTGTAATTGCATGTTATTAAAATTTGTGCATAGCCACTGAGCTATTCAATAAAATGTAACTGTATGGCGCCACCTGCTGTTTTTTTTGTTTTCTAATTTCTTTGCCCAGCCCAATGAAATGGCTGCACGTGCTCAGTTTTATTCTTCAACTGCCTCCTAAGCTGTGATAGGGAGAGCCGAGACACGCCCCCCTGAGCTGTGATAGGGAGAGCCGAGACACGCCCCTTGTGATAGGGAGAGCCGAGATACCCCCCCTTGAGCTGCCAGCTTGATATAAATCTAGCAAAGCAATGAATGGGGAGATATCTGGATCCATGTGAGGTACAGGGCTGGTTGTAGCTAGATGATGTCTGATTTTAATTTTTTACATTAGTCATGGGATTATCCATTTATGTAATAGCACACTGTGGTGAACAGATATGTCCACCATTACTTTTTTAGGAATTTCATTATGGACTTCAACTTCTCACAATACCAATGAAATACATAATAGTAACACTCTAAGACTAAGTTCATATGTTGGGTGTGAGCTTCGACTAGCTGGTCTTACAGAGGAACAACCTGAAGGGGTTTGCCATGTTTGGTATGAGATAATGCGCACTGGCAGATACCCATTGACTATAATGGATTCTGACAAGGATCCGGACACTTTCCAGTAGAAATGCCAGATTTCAGCCAGACAAAAAGTTGTGCATGCTGGACTTTCTTTTTGGCCGAAAGCCGGCATTTCTGCCTGAAAGTGGCTGGATTCCCATCGGATCGCAGTGAAGATAATGGGCATCTGTTGATGTGCAGTATTATCCAGTTAAACTGGATACAGTGGACTAACAACAGGCTGTTCCTTTGCCAGAACAGCCTGCTTGAGTTCACAAGCAAGATGTGAATATAGTCATACAAAACATATGACAGGCTGCATTGTATAGTGGACAGAGCTGGCTGCTGCAGCACTGCTTCCATCAGCTTTAGTGGGAGTAGTACTATCTTAACCAGCTCCATCCACTGCATAATGGGTGCAGCTATGTAATTATAAGTCTATATTTAGCACCGGAGATACAGAAAACAGTTCAAAGGCATGTTGTCAGACCCCTGCCAATCAGATACTGATGGCCTATATACAACCCTTTTAAAAAATCCCAAAAGTGCAGCATGAGAGTTAAAAAGCCATCCGGAAAAAAATAAATAGATTTTCTGATATTGTGTCACAAGATGTCTATAATATATGTGTCTTTGTCACAAATTGCAATCTGCCTGGTTTTGCTACCATGTTGCAATATTGTGTTTTGTGAGAAATTGGAGCCCTTCATCAAAATCAAGTTCAGAAGCCTGTCTGTATTTTTGTCTTTCTATTATTCTGAAGCTTGCCACGCTTCATTTTTATTCTTGCTATTCTTGTTTTGTGTTCACATTAAAGTTGCAAACTCATAAAAGTTTTCAATCCCAAGAAGTGAAGAGGTACCTTGACCTTTGTCGGACAGCAAGATTTCACTCCATACTAATTGAGCGGCAACCAATCTCTCTTTCATTCTCTATGATTTACTCTAAGTAAGATGAAAATGGAATGTTTCATCTCACTGCATCTTGCGGCTGCATAAACAAAATTTACATCAACTTCTATCCAAAGCTATGTATGACCAGCAAATGGGGTTCTTTTAAATTCATGATCAAGCTTCAGCCCCTCACTGGCAATCTGCTTTACGATCGTTTAGCATCACTTTCAAACTCATGCATATGTTGAATTTCTTACATTCATCTCCCAGATATTATGTTGATACAATCTTTCCCTTATATCTTTTTATCTTCCTTCCTCTAAATACCATCATGCCTACAAAAATATTATTTATTTCCATAATATAAAACAATAAAAAATGTCCTGGTCTTGAGGTGGCTGCTGAAATATTCCACATAAATAGGCATCTGTAATTACGGATATAATAATAAATCATCTCAGTTGTATAAATGTGCATGGTTGAATGCAAGTGGTTTGCTTTATTTTTTTTATGTACCAGATTGGCTTTGGATCCAAGGTCAACTTGATGTGTTGTTCTAAAACTGAACTTGAAAGAAGCTTTGAAAATAAAGTGAATACAAAAATAAATTTTTGTGAAAAACAGAGATACAAAAATCCTTTATAACATTAAAACCATATTCCAACCAATCTTAGCATACCAATCATAGAAAGCTATAACATTTTAAGCAATTTGAGCTGCAGTAGCTTTTCGGTGGTATCTGAGCGGAGAGGCTAGATGTTGTGTACTTACCAGTCTGCACTCCCATGATGGGGCAGTGCACACGGCGGTAGTGTCATCTTCACTAGACTGGTACTAAGGGCCTATCTTCGCAGCAGGGTCATGAAGTATTCCTCCTGACACTGACCTGGCTTGTTTTTTTACTTTGCTTGGGCATTATGATTTGGCCTCTCATTCACCTTCCTGATATTGACCTTGGCTTATTATTTATTCCGCTCATTCTGATTTGATCATTCTGACCTCGGCCTAAATTTGACTTACCTTACAAATTGGACCCTGATGTGACCTCTAGTGTCTGACCCAGCTTGTCTTTACCTTACTCATCTAGGTATCCTGAGCTGACATCCGCCACCCATCCCCCCCCCCCCCCCCCCGCCGGTTTTGACCCAGACCATTTGCTTTATTGTTCTCTGCTTTGTCGTCTACTTTTGGTATTTCTTGTGTCTGTTTATTCCTACTAGAGATGGCCTTGCGGTTTGCCCGGCGGTCATTTTGTGGCGAACTTTGCTCGTTCGTGGTTCGTCAAACAGGCAAACATATGGCAGTATCCGCTGGCGCCATATTCTTTTGCATTATGCCAAACTTTGACCTATTACACATCCATCAGGTGTAACAGGACAGCCAATTGAGACATTTCAGCACATGGACACCTCCCCTACCCTATAAATAAACTCGATCTGACCACCATTTTACATTCAATATTTTGCCAGTGTAGGGAGAGGTTGTTGTGTGGAGCAGGGCCAGACTTTTAGAGACACCAAACGCTAGCTAATAGGACCACAAAAGTCCTTTTAAGGACAGGTATATGTGTGCTATCGATAGGTGTGACTTACTCAGGGGTGTAATATACTTATAATATACTTTCTAACGTAGAAAGTATATTATAGTGCATTTGCATTGTGCAGCAGTTGTGTGCGGTTCTGCTGATATATCACAGCTATACAAAGGGGCAAATGCTATTGGAACAACTAATTGCAACTGGTGTAATATACCAGTTGCCCCCCCCCAAAAAAAAACAGCTTGAGGCAGGGGAGTGATATACCTATAATATAATTTCTATATAGTGCATTTGTATTGTGCAGAACTTGTGTGCGGTTCTGCTGCGATACCGTTGCTATACAGAGGAACAAACGCTATTGGAACAACTAATTGCAACTGGTGTGATATACCAGTTGCCCCCCAGAAAAACTGATTGAGGCAGGGGTGTGATATACCTATAATATAATGTCTATATAGTGCATGTGCAGCATATGTGTGCTGTTCGTCTAAGATACAGCAGCTACGCAGAGGGACAAACGCTATTGGAACAACTAATTTCAACTGGTTTGATGTACCTGTTGTTGCCCCAAAATAAACTGATTAAGGGGTTTGATATACCTGCTTCCAGCAAATGTTCATTAAGGGGTTCTATATACCTGCTTCCATAAATACTGGGCTTCTATAGGGACTTTGTCACAGGGTCATTTTGAAAATGATAGGCAGAGGAAGAGGCAGGCCATTCCACAGGAGTGGTAGGAGTCGGGCAGGTGCACCAGGCCGGAGCCTAAGTAGAAAGTTGGAGAAGGTGCGTGCGATTACATCAAAGGATGCACCAGAGTTGGTTGAGTGGCTCACTCAGCCTTCCGCTTCTGCACCCTCCTCATCCTCTGTATCAGCACCCTCCTCACTCTCTGCTGTGTGCACCCCCAAAGACACCACCACCACCACCACCATAGCCCCTCCACTCGAGTCAGAGGAATTATTTTCCCATCAATTTCCAGACCTTACCGATGCGCAGCCATTCTTGGCATCCATCGGATGAGGAAGAGGAGGTAGCAATGGCTGCCACCCACCGGTCTGACGACAGTACCCAGATCAGCCGAAGGAGGGTGGTCCCTGCTGCTGCTGCCTACTCCGAGATCTCTAATGTCACTGGTGGTAAAGGGGACGATGATGATGCATCGATGTACGTCACGTGGGTTTCCACAAGAGAGGAAGAGGAGGGTAGTTCAGAGGGAGAGATGGAGCCACAGATAGGGAGGAGAAGTAGGAGAAGCAGGCTGAACTCGCAGTGCACAGGAGGCAAAAAGCAGATTGCAAATGTATCTGGAGCGAGCCATCCACTATGCACGGTCACATCTAGTGTTCCCAGGATGCCAGCACATGGCTCCGCAGTGTGGGCTTTTTTTTTATGTGTCAGCTGCTGACATTAGTGTTGCCATCTGCAGCCTGTGCAGTCAACGCATAAGTTGTGGTAAGCCCAACACTCACCTAGGGATGACTGCCTTATGAAGGCACCTGGCCTCCCATCACCGAGCTCAGTGGGAGCAACACCGTCAGAACCCACAAAGGCACACTCCCGGCGCTCCACGTCCTGTCTCTTCTCCTCTCTCCTCCCATTTGTCCTCCACTCCACCTTCCACCGTGCAGTTGTCGCATTCATCTGGCAAAAGGCAGGCTTCAGTGGCCTAAAAGTTCGAACGTAAAAAGTTGATGACGCCGGATACCCTATTGCCCCACGGCTGACCGCCGGCTTGTCGGAACTGCTAGCCTGCCAACTACTGCCATATAAACTAGTGTACTCTGAGGCCTTTTGCAAATTTGAATGGAAGGTCCCCGGAAGGAAATATTTCTCCCAGAAGGACATCCCAGAGCTATATGGCCATATTTAGAGGCAAGTGAATGTATCTCTGGAACACACAGTGCTGGTGCCAAGATACATCTGACCACAGACACATGGTCTAGCAAACACGGGCAGGGAAGGTACATAACTTTTACTGTCCACTGGGTGAACCTTCTGATGGCCGTCAAGCATGCAACCCGTGGCACCCATGTGGATTTGGTGTTACCGCCACAGATTGCATGCAGGTTTGTCTCTTCTTCTCCTCCTTCTCCTACTCCATCCTCCGTCTCCTCCTCAGCTGACTCCTCCTTTTCCACGGCTACTGCCTCTTCTGCTGCACTCCCCAGAACCTATTTGACGTGCCAGGTGAGACGTTGCCATGCTGTGCTGCGGCTGTTGTGCCTGGAAGCCAAGAGCCACACCGGTGCTGCACTCCTTTCAGCTCTGCGGTCACAGGCCGATTAGTGGCTAACCCCGCTCAATTTGACAGTTGGTAAAGTGGTGTGCGACAACGGTGCCAGCCTGCTGAGTGAGCTGAAACAGGGCAAAATGACACACGTCCTGAACTTACTCGTGCAGCGATTCATTGCCAAATACCCCGGGCCCTAGGACATTTTGAGGCAGGCCAGGAAAATCTCTGGCCTTTTTAGAAGATCTTACATGGCCATGGCTCGCCTTGCTGATGTTTAGCGGCGACACCACTTGCCCATCAGACGTCTGATTTGTGACTGCCCTACTTGCTGGAACTCTACCTTATATATGCTTGATAGGCTGCTCCAGCAGAACCTGTACGAACTCTGCAGCAGGACAGGTTCTGGGGAGCTTGTTTTCACAGCGCCTGTGGCTGCTCATGCGTGCAGACTTCTGCGGCCATTTGATGAGATCATCGAACTGGTCAGTTGCAGCCAGGGCGCCATCAGTGACATTGTACCTTACACCTTCTTTTTGGAGCGTGCATTGCGTTGTGTTATTGATCAAGCCGTCGAGGAGCGGGAGCAGGAAAATGAGGAAGTCACAATACTGAAAAAATTCCCAGGGGGCCTACTCCATCTGAGACAAGTCAGCAGGAGTCTGAAGAGGAGTCAGAGGAGGATAGTGCCTGGGGGAGGAGGAGGAGGAGAAAGAAGAGCAGGCTTTAAACTTTTCTGGGATCCCTGGTGTTGTCCGTGGATGGGGGGAGGAGACCGAGGCTGACATTCTCCTGGGCCAATAGCAAGACCCAGGCCGCACCACCGCTTCCAATTTAGTGCAAATAGCGGCCTTCCAGTTCCAGTGTGGACCAGTACTGGGTGGCAACGTAATTAGTCCTCTGGTAAAAACACAAAATGTTGGACATGTTACCAGCATCACAGAGGGCTGTCAGATTGCAGTATTTCCAGGCCTTGCTGCGAGATATGCTGCATTCTGCTGTTGCTTGCGCTGGCAGAGGAATTTTCACCCACAGAGAAACTGTTGCGAGTACCAATCCTACAGCGCATGCAAGAAGAAGATGGTTTGAAGATGTGTTTGTCTCTCCGGATATGAGATCATTCTTGCAGCCAACCCATCGACAGCCACCCTCTGGATAAAGCCTCAGGGAACACCTAGACTGACAGGTGTCCCACTACATCAGGTTAACGGCCGATGTGGACGCTCTGAGAAGCGAGGAACCCCTTGACTGCTGGGTGTGCAGGCTTTACCTGTGGCCAGAGCTGGCACAATTTGCCATGGAACTCTTGTCTTGCCCCTTGTCGAGGGTCCTGTCCGAAAAGGCGTTCAGCGCAGCAGGGGGGATCGTGACCGATAATCACACTCGCGTGGCTGACAACAGTGTGGACTACCTCACATTTCTAAAAATGAATGAGGCATGAATCTCGGAGGAATTCAACACCTGTGACGACCACGTTGAATTGAATTTAGTCATGCCAGCCCAGAACAAATAATTGTAAATACAGCGGCAAAAAAAAGGTCTTTTCTGTCCGGTGAATGCCTAATGTTTGGGACCTCGGAGGAATTCAACACTTGTGACGAACACGTTTTATCGAATTTAAACTATTATCATTTGGTGTTTTCAAGAGGGGGATTTCGTTAGCCATGTTTTTAATTCAATTTTATAATTTTTGTTCTTTTAAACATATGTATTTGACATCTATTTGTACTGGCCTGCAGTAAAATTGATATCTATGACCGTCTAATATACCTCCAGTTACATAATCACTTGATGTTTTCTGTCCGGTAAATTAATAATTTTTGGGGCCTGTAGTCCACTGGCCTGCAGTAAAATTTATATTTATTGACTGTCTAATATACCTCCGGCCACTTAATCACTTGATCTTTTATGTACAGTGAATGCATAATTTTTGGGGCCTGTAATCTAACTTGCCAACAGTAAAATTGTGACCTCCTAATGTACCTCCAGCCACATTATCAATTGCTCTTTTCTGTACTGGGAATGAATAATTTTGGGGCCTGTAGTCCACTGGCCTGCAGTAAAATTGATAACCATTGACCGTCTAATATACCTCCAGCCACATGATCTTTTCTGTACTGTGAATGCCTAATTGTTGGGGCCTCGGAGGAATTCAACACCTGTGAGGACCAATGTAACCTATTATCATTTGGGGTTTATTCAAAAGGGTGGATTTCATTAGCCATGTTTTTAATCAAATTTTATATTTTTAGTTCTTTTAAATATATCTATTTGACATGTATTTGTACTGGCCTGTGGTAAAATTGATATCCAATGACCGTTTAATATACCTCCAGGCACATAACCACTTGTTCTTTTCTGTACATTGAATTAATAATTTTTGGGGCCTGTACTCCACTGGCCTGCAGTAAAATTGATATCCAATGACCGTCTAATATACCTCCAGCCACATAATCACTTGATGTTTTCTGTCCGGTGAATACCTAATGTTTGGAGCCTGTACTCCCGTGGCCTAAAATAACATATTTCCAGGCTCCAGCATGGCACATTATTAAGAGTTTCCCTCTAAGACGCATAAAAATGGACCCTGATTAAAATACATATTTTTTGTGGGAATTTTTGCCATTGATCCCCCTCTGGTATGTCACTGTCCATGTTGTGGGACTTCTTGTAAGTATTTGGTGGCTGCCAATACGACCTGAAGGTTTTTCAGGTTCGTCTGCCATTAAAGTGAATTGGGCACGCCGCAAAATTGTGGTTCACGAACAGTTGATCGCGAATCGTCCCATCCGATGTTCGTCACTAATCCCTACATTTATTATTTAATCCTCTGCTTTTTTTCATCTTAGGTCCTCTCACTTAGTTAAGCAGGAATTGCCATCCAGTTGTGTGCCACCATCAACAGCTCATTGTGCAAGTTGGTAGGGACAGTGGTGTGGAATATATATTAGGGTTTACGGCTCCCTACTGGGACAGGAGACTTTGCAACCCATGCACATCAGCGAGCCTTGGGCATCCATGACCCTGTGATTGTTTCACCGGTTGACTTTCCTTGGTTCACTTTTGTTACGCTCTACTATAACTACTCCATATTGTATTGTATTATAGAGATGCTCTGACTTTTTTCTCCAACACAGACAATTTGGCCCTTGTCATTGTCACTCAAATCCTTACATTTGGCCATTTTTCTTGCTTCCAACAAACCAACTTCAAGAACTGACTCTTCACTTGCTTCCTTTTATAACCCACCCCTTGATAGATGCCATTTTTACCAGATACCCAAAATATTATTCACTTCACTTGTTTTAATGTTAAGGTTAAATGGTGTATATCAATATAATAAGTTAGAGGCTAGGGCATGGTTCAGCAACCTTCAACACTCCAGCTGTTATGAAACTACAACTTGCAGAATCCTCCTTTCACTTTGCTGAGAGTTATAGGAACAGCCGAAAAAATGTGCATGCTGGGAGTGGTAGTTTCACAAGAACTGGAGTGCCAAAGGTTGCTGATCTCTGGGCTAGGGCTTCAGGGATATGTTTCCTCAATTTGCAAAAACTTGGCCTACTGTACCTAAACTTTTATGGAGTGGCAGCACTCAACCCCTAGACAGCCATTTCAGGCTGCAATTTTTCAGATTTTAGCAAATTCACATAATTTGCAAGGCTGCCATTTCTTGTTAGTTGCCCTTTAAGTTTGACAGTATACTTTTATAATATTATCTATTAATAGTATATTCTCTAATTCTTCTAAAGTTTAAACTATTTTTATGAAAATCATTGATTATATTATTTTAATGCATAAATTTATGTAAATGACATTTTCCCTGCTTTTTCATTTCACAGCAATAGAACATTTTAAAGTTGAACTTAGCAATGCAAATGCATCTCAACAGCTTTTAACTGTTTAATATTGATTGTACTTTTTTTTTTTCCAAATAAGGCCCAGAAAAGTTTGCCTGTTGTTGATTGACAAAGTCTGTGTAATATATAGATATAGCCATCTTTAAAGGGGTTTTGTGAGATTTTTTTACTGAAAGGATAGGTCATCAGTAATGTTGAGCAAGCATGCTCAGCCGAACTGGTGTCAGCACATCGCAGTGTTTGGCAGAATATTACATGTGCTTGAGATTGTGCTTGTGCTGGGATTTGAACTCATAACCTTCTACATTAGAGGCAAGGACCTTAACCACTAAGCTATAAAGCTGAATGATAAACTGTGCCAGAAAAACTCCATAGTAGTTTGTCATGTAGTAAGTATTTCTATATAGCAGAAATTCACTGCAGGCTAACATGTGTATTTTAAAAGAGGTATTTGACCTTCACGGGGGGTGGGGGGGGGGAGTAAATGTTGATTTGGTAAGGCCATGGTGCACCAACCCTAAGCTCAATCTCCAGCTCTATTGGTAATGCATGAGTAAAGGATTTGCAAGGTTACTCTGTATAATTTGTAATTTCATACACAAAAACATCCTGGTCTGTAATAGATATCTGCCTATAAAGTAAATCACAATCTAGTTTAAGAGCTTAGCGCCTATTTCACCATATCAACATGCTCATTAGTACAAGACTGCAGGTAAAATATATTGGGTAACAAATTGGCACAGAATTTAAGAATGTGTTGTTTGAAAGTGGGCATTCAATTTAAAGAGAATCTGTCTCTTATGCTTCCCTCACTGCCTCCCTCTCTTTTTTGTGGTCTGTCACTCATAACCTAATGCTAGGAGGTTGTCAAGGACTTACCATATAATCATTCATGCAGAAGAGTCATGGACTTCTGGGAAGAGTCAGGGTTAAGCACGAGTTCCTTCTCTCCGCCCAACACTAAAGACCAACAGTTTTCTTCTAGGGAAAAAAGTACTAATTGGCTTTTGGTCAAGGAGAGTAGGTGTGACACTTCTAAGACAACCCAGGACTCCTCTTTGGCATGGTCTGTGTTGTTTATACAGAAAGTTCTCAACGGTCACCTAATATTATTCATGAATGATAGACGGAACAAATCATGCAAAGCATGAGAGCATGTCTATCACTACTTTATGCTGGCCTTATTTAGGACATCATAAAGTTAAAGAGGTTGTGCATGGGTTTTATATTGGTGACCTATCGTCAGGACACTCAGCACCCCCACCAATCAGCTCTTTGAAGATGAGGCGGTGCTCCATGCGAGCGCTACTTTCTCTTCATTATACTACACAATGTCTACTTTGCAGCAGTGGTGTAGTGTAATTTCAAGTATTTGCTCTATGCAAGTGAATAGAGTGCATATTTTTAAATACACTCACTTCCGAGACGACAGGCAGTGTAATGAAGAGAAGGCAGCGCTCGAATGGAGTGCTGCCTCCTCTTTAAACAGCTTATTGGTGAAGGAGCCTGGTGTTGTACTCTCACTAATCAGATATTGATTACCTATCTTGAGGATAGATCATTAATATATATTACTGCACCACCCCTTTAATGACAAATTCCTTTCAAAGTATACCTGTAGCGTCAAAAAAATATTTTGATATGTCTGTCAATGAGATAGGAGAGCTCACATGTTGACTCTCCACATTGAAGAAGATAAACTGGAGATAGGCTCATAGACTTTCTATTGAGCCCGTCTTTGAGAAAGTCTTTGAGCCCAAATCCAATCCATCTTAAGCAGTAAAGACAGTGTTTTGTGCGAGCGCTTCTATCTCCTCATTTTCAGCACCAGGACTCCAACCAATCAAACCTTTGATATGTCACTGACTAAAAAGGCTCCCTTTGTTTAGAAATGGCACATACATTTCAATGCATAAGGCTCCATTCACACGTCCGCAATTGTGGTCCGCATCCGTTCCGCAATTGTTGCGGACCCATTCATCCTCTAAGGGGACATAATTGATGCAGTGTGCTGATCGCATCCGCATTTTCGGAGCGCGCCGCCGATCTTCCGGTCCGCGGCTCCGAAAAAAATAGAACATGTCCTATTCTTGTCTGTAATTGAGGAAATAGGCATTTCATTGGGGGTGCCGGCTGGGTGTATTGCCGATTCGCAATACACTACGGACGTGTGAATTGACCCTAACTGGACCAACCTTCCTCTGGCACTCACAGCCAGTCATTGGGGGTCCCAGGAACTGGATCTATGTTGATCGACTAATCTCAAGGCAACACTTTAATGAAAGGGTCACTTTCATGAAAAGGAATAGCAATGCAACATTCAAGTTCTATACCCTGTTGCCTGTGGAATAAATAGACTATTATAGTGAAAAGTTCAATGTCAGAAGTTGAGCTCGTCATTTTCTTGTATAAATTAAACATACTTGCAAGTATCATTTGCTTTGGTTTCCAAAGTGGAGGATTTATAATTTCTCTACCCACGATCTGCTGCTGCTTACTGTGACTAGCATGTGATTCTTTTCCAGGGGCACCCTCAAGAAGCCAAAAAACAACAGAACAAAGATGAGACCCAGAAGGTTGAAACAGATGTCACTGTGTGGGATGTCTATCTTTATACTCCTAAGCCAGGCTGTACTACAGATTCAAATTTTGTTTTAATGCATTGGGCTATGTGTAAAAGGGAAAATGTAGAGAAACTTTAAAATCTCACATATGATGTCAGAAAATGTATGCCTCACCAGTCACTTCATCTGTATATGATCTATTAATAAGTCCCTCATGTGGCTGTGTCTGTCTTGCATTACTTTAGTTCAAGTTTCTCAACATTTTTTTAGATTTTTTTTTCACTTTTGAGGCATTATAAAGCTCTGCTTTGAGAACATGCCTGTCCTATATCTTGCTCTATTGATTATGTCCACAATCAATGGCGGTATACTTATTACTTTAGTATATAGAAATGTTAGCTGCAAGATAATAAAAAAGTTATTGGTCAACTCTATGTAATATCAACTACATCTCAAAAAAGTCACATAACATGAATACACAATAATCTTTCTTTAGTACAGATTTTTTCCCCCAATAGGTCAGCCACTATTAATCTGGTCTCATTTCTTAGTAGAACATTCCAGGGAAAACTGACACAGTCTGAGCCTAGTATAAGGCCTAACGGGGTGGAACATGACACTGAGTTTTCCTCTTTGGCGCACTATGAACTCCTATATTATTCATTGGACTTTTCATTGGAAGCACAGATATAAAGTAGCAGTCATTATCTTGACACGTATATTACATACACAATGACACAGTGTATCACTTTTGCCCAAAGTCATATTTAAATACTTGCAGACTGCCCACTGACAAAAATGTCTGGGCAACCCAAAGTTACAGTATTACTGTAAAGATGTTCCTGACTGTTCTTGCTGAGAAGGCAGCTGCTAACTAATTGTACAGCTATTGAAGTGGGGAGCCTGCTGTCAGTGACAGGTGGGCTTCCTTAGAAAAGGCATGGGATTTTTTACTGCCACTTCATTCCCCATCACTATATACATAGCGCTTAGTGCGTACTGTATATACAGATCAGGGAGCGGCAATGGGGCCGCTTTCATGATTCAAGCCCATCGATCAGGTGATCACTAGGGGCAGTGTAACTGCATGAGCTGCTGGGACTTAGCAGACTCAGATTAGCTGTGTAATGAGGCTGAACAGCCTTGTACATTCTCTCTGGGGTCTGTATTCCCACTGTAACTTGGGCTTATGGGTCAGCCCCACATATAGGAGAAATCAGTAATGTTAAATGTCTCCAAAGGACTTGATTGACAATGTACAAAGTGTAAAAAAAAAAAAATAAGATAATTATAAGAAATAAGAAAATTATCACCGCACACTACTCTGCAGCTTTTTTTCATGCAATTTGAAAATAAGAAGAAAGAAAAGATAAAACAGCAAATGAGATGAAAATAAAATGAAGTAAACCCCATGTATCACAAAGAAAAATAATAATAATAATAAAAAAAAAAAATATATATATATATAAATGAAAAAATTCCACAGCACTTCCAAGGCGTAAAAAAGTAGAAAAGGCTTTATTCACCAGACCCGCGACGTTTCGATCAGCTTTCTGGGATCTTTCTCAAGCAGTGACATGATAGGTAGTGCATTGTGCATAATTGAGTGGTATACTGAGCATGTCACAGGACCTTTGAAGTATTCAGATCATGTGGTCGCGCACCCGATCACATGATCGCAGTACGAACACGTGACCGGAGCCCTCGCAATATTACAAGCATTCTATCAGACCATGGAGCGCATGCCTCACTGGAGGCGTTCTAGTAACCAATCACAGGGGATCCTCAACACACAACAATATTGCACCGTAAAGTCCTGTGACATGCGCAGTATAACCAACAATGCGCGATCACATGACCTGATACTTTGAAAGGTCCTGTGACATGCGCAATACAACGAACAGCATGCCGAGATCCATGCGGACCATCTCCATCGCCCACTCCAGGACCTGCCTTTAAGGTACACCTGTACACTTTTGATTAATATGAAATCCTCCACATATGGTAGCAATTATAATCAGGATAAAAATGCATGTAATTATGACTATAATGTTGATTTTATGGAATGGCATTGGTGGCCACATTACTATATTGCGTTTTTTATGGAATGAGATTGTAAAAATATACAAATATCACTTGTACATTGTGATTTTGAGATGATTGATTTTGATGATTGTATTGATTTGATTACCATTAAATTATGTGAAGCTGTATAAATATGCACAATGCACTACCTATCATGTCACTGTTTGAGAAAGATCCCAGAAAGCTGATCGAAACGTTGCGGGTCTGGTGAATAAAGCCTTTTCTACTTTTTTACGCCTTGGAAGTGCTGTGGAATTTTTTCATTTATTTTACTGGAGGTGGATCGCCCCCACAGCCACTGGCACTCCGACTGCACCTACAGAAAGCTGTGCTGCCCACATCTTTCTACCGATATACAGGGAGTGCAGAATTATTAGGCAAATGAGTATTTTGACCACATCATCCTCTTTATGCATGTTGTCTTACTCCAAGCTGTATAGGCTCGAAAGCCTACTACCAATTAAGCATATTAGGTGATGTGCATCTCTGTAATGAGAAGGGGTGTGGTCTAATGACATCAACACCCTATATCAGGTGTGCATAATTATTAGGCAACTTCCTTTCCTTTGGCAAAATGGGTCAAAAGAAGGACTTGACAGGCTCAGAAAAGTCAAAAATAGTGAGATATCTTGCAGAGGGATGCAGCACTCTTAAAATTGCAAAGCTTCTGAAGCGTGATCATCGAACAATCAAGCGTTTCATTCAAAATAGTCAACAGGGTCGCAAGAAGCGTGTGGAAAAACCAAGGCGCAAAATAACTGCCCATGAACTGAGAAAAGTCAAGCGTGCAGCTGCCAAGATGCCACTTGCCACCAGTTTGGCCATATTTCAGAGCTGCAACATCACTGGAGTGCCCAAAAGCACAAGGTGTGCAATACTCAGAGACATGGCCAAGGTAAGAAAGACTGAAAGGCGACCACCACTGAACAAGACACCCAAGCTGAAACGTCAAGACTGGACCAAGAAATATCTCAAGACTGATTTTTCTAAGGTTTTATGGACTGATGAAATGAGAGTGAGTCTTGATAGGCCAGATGGATGGGCCCGTGGCTGGATTGGTAAAGGGCAGAGAGCTCCAGTCCGACTCAGACGCCAGCAAGGTGGAGGTGGAGTACTGGTTTGGGCTGGTATGATCAAAGATGAGCTTGTGGGGCCTTTTCGGGTTGAGGATGGAGTCAAGCTCAACTCCCAGTCCTACTGCCAGTTTCTGGAAGACACCTTCTTCAAGCAGTGGTACAGGAAGAAGTCTGCATCCTTCAAGAAAAACATGATTTTCATGCAGGACAATGCTCTATCACACGCGTCCAAGTACTCCACAGCGTGGCTGGCAAGAAAGGGTATAAAAGAAGAAAAACTAATGACATGGCCTCCTTGTTCACCTGATCTAAACCCTATTGAGAACCTGTGGTCCATCATCAAATGTGAGATTTACAAGGAGGGAAAACAGTACACCTCTCTGAACAGTGTCTGGGAGGCTGTGGTTGCTGCTGCACGCAATGTTGATGGTGAACAGATCAAAACACTGACAGAATCCATGGATGGCAGGCTTTTGAGTGTCCTTGCAAAGAAAGGTGGCTATATTGGTCACTGATTTGTTTTTGTTTTGTTTTTGAATGTCAGAAATGTATATTTGTGAATGTTGAGATGTTATATTGGTTTCACTGGTAAAAATAAATAATTGAAATGGGTATATATTTGTTTTTTGTTAAGTTGCCTAATAATTATGCACAGTAATAGTCACCTGCACACACAGATATCCCCCTAAAATAGCTAAAACTAAAAACAAACTAAAAACTACTTCCAAAAATATTCAGCTTTGATATTAATGAGTTTTTTGGGTTCATTGAGAACATGGTTGTTGTTCAATAATAAAATTAATCCTCAAAAATACAACTTGCCTAATAATTCTGCACTCCCTGTATATATATATATATATATATATATATATATATATATATATGTGTATAAAAGCCGGCAAAAGATCTTGAATTTCCCCTCAGGTGCTCACTTTGCTTCCCTATTCACCTTCGTTCCATATAGTGTAAACAATGCACAGATCCGTTTATATGCTTTGCCAGGGAAAGTTTCAGAATTTAAATTGGGCCTAGAAAAAAAACTAAAAGTGACCCCATGTTGTAGTGCTATATATACAAAACAAAAGATGTGCTAATGTACAGTACCATAATATACAGGACAGGAGAAGTGTCCCACATATGCCATTATAGAATTGGCGATAAATGTTGGGTCTTCAGGGTCCCCACTATTTGAATCCTCAATGACAAGTAGTTCATAAGTCCCATGAACCCATTCCACCTCACCAGCTTTTTGAAGAAGAGTTTTGAGAGACGAGTGACAAAGAACATGTTCTCTTCTTTGGGAAACCCTAAATGTTTGAAGGTTCATTTGAAAATGAGGACGCTGCTGGGAACCCCAGTAATTCAGCTTTGAAATAGTTGTTCAACTTCTCTATGGCAACACCACAAGAGAAATTATGAATGGGTTACCTAAAAAGATGAGGAAATATATCCTAAACTAATCAGATTCAACCTGAATTAAAAAAAAAAAAAAGTTTTTGCCAAAGAGTTGCATTCAAATCAGATTTTTTTATAATTTGGTTCAGGTAAATTTGCGATAGAAAAGCAGAAGATTTAATAAAGACAGAAAAATGAGTCCTAGGAGACTTCAGATTGTCATGTACAAATTTCTAGGCCGATTGGAGCACTTCCAACTTGGATAGAATCGATTCACAGTTCAGACCCAAATCAAACCTGAATTTAACTCAAACCCAAAAAAAAATTTGAGAAATTATCTTTCCTCTACTTTTTCCACATCGAGGTACACTCTTTTCTGCTAATCTCCACTCTGGCTACTGGCTAAGATATAATGATCCTGAACAGATGACCCCCCTCCTCCATCCCCATATTTGCTCAGAATGCCCTAATAGGGAATATAAAAATGGGTCTTCCAAACACAAAAATAAGTTAAATCAACAAATACAGTAAATATATGCAACCTTTGTGCCTAGCTATTGCATTAGAAAGTTCAATTATATTGTACTTCATTATAATAATTTTTTTCCATTTTAATTTTTTTGTAAATATCTATGGAAAGAAACATATTTATAATATTGTTTTTTGTTTTGTTTTGTTTTTTTTAGTAATTATTCATATTTTTTCCCCCCAATGAAAAGAAAGTAATAAAATATATTTCTTTTACCTACCGTGTACCATTCTCAGTTTAATTTTTCACTGGAGTGAAATAATTTTTATAGGGGCCTTGCAAGCGACAATATCTTAAATTAAAAGTTAATTTACTAAAAATTGCCCTGCATCAAAACAATACACCAACGTGTCTCTGGAGTACAATCCTCATTACTGCCACCGCGAGGAACCGGTTAATATAATATGAATGACTTGTTCTGCTAAAAATGAAAAATAAAAAATGTAAAAAATGCAGCTAGTCTTTGTCACATTACTGTCACTGATATTACAGTTCTGCAATAATAAATGTACATTCAATTCGTATGCTTCTAGCAATTTTGCTGATTTAATGTGATAAAAGTGGAAAATTAATCTTGCTCATTGAAGAGCTGACATATGATTGGACTTGCTTCGAGCAAACCTGGCTCAGTCCTCTTAAAGTGAAAATAGGATTTAAGCAAGACTTGATGCGTTTCAACTACTGCTCTTTTTTCTTATTTGATTCCTTTGTAAAACCATAATATACCACCAGCCATTTGTATTGGATAATGCTTTTACATGCAGGGTGAGTCTGTGAAATAACTGCAGGGCTAGAAGTGTATTATATTGGTGCCCCATAGGCTCAAACATTCCGAATGACAATGCTCTTGGCTTAAATAGATGTCACTTTATTCTATTTAGAGGTGTGAATGAGGTCCGTACTAGATAAAAGACAGTTGATACCTTTAAAGTGAGTATCCACATTTTATCATCATTGTGTGCTCCTTGTGTTCTCAATATGTCTTTATAGCTTTCTGATGTGTTTTTCTCATATACAGTTCCAGATCACCTCCATGGCCACAGAGCTAAAGGCTATAAACACCTTTGGGGGCATTTTTTTTTATGATTGTATTTTACTCATTTTGAGCTACAAATCATTTTGCTTTCAATTGTTGTTTATTAAAAAATGTTCAGCTGTTTCTGAATTGCAAGGGTTAAAAATCAGTCTTGTTTGCAAACTGTCACAGTCTGTTTTCTTTGAATCCAGGATAGCTCATGTAGAGATCTTATTTCTGAACTGCTGACCTCACACTGAAGCCATGTTCTTATCAATTAGATAAGAATTGAGCTATAATGGGTGTTTATGATGTCAGGATATCAGAGATAAGAGCTACAAACAAGCAGTCATGACTCAAAGAAAACAGACTGTGACAGCTTGCAAACAGACTGATTTTTAACCCTTGCACAAGCAGGAAAAACGAAGTTTAATTCATATGCAAATAAGCACTCGCAAGTGCCCAGAGGGCGGCGTTCAGTGTGTAGGTGCCCAGTCTGCTCTGCCTTTTTTTCACTTTACTCCTCCCCCAGCCTCTTCCTTTGCCCGCCCTCCAAGTCCTTTACGTCATCGCTAGGTCCGGCCAAAATCCCACGCTTGTGAACTGCTTCGCCGGGCTGGGGCATGCGCACGTTGATGCCCATTGTGGGCACTGCATCGCTTTACCTAGTGCTCATGCCCTCGGCTGGACCTATCGATGAGGCAAGAGACTTGGAGGGTGGGCAAAGGCAGAGACTGGGGAGGAGTAAAGTGAAAAGAAGGCAGAGCAGCCTGGGCACCTACACACTGAACGCCGCCCCTGGGCACTTGCGAGTGCTCATTTGCATATGAATTAAACTTAGTTTTTCCTGCTTGTGCAAGTCTAAAGAAAAGAACAAAAGGTACCGTTACAGTCCTGTATAGGTGTGCTACAGAGCCATGTAAGCACTGTATATCGCCATATGGAGGTGAAAGACTCCCTTTAACTCCCCTATAAAAGAGGCTGTAGACTGAGCATTATCATTTAACCCTTAGGATACCGGAGGTGTTTAAGTTTTTGCATTTTCATTATTCTTCCCTATCCTCCTTGAGCCATAACTTTTTTATTTTTCCGTTCGCATAGCTGTATTAGGACTTTTTTTTTGCGGACAAGTTTTACTTTCTAATGCCACCATTTAATGTGGCATACAATGTAGTGAGAAGCGGGAAAGAAAATCCAAATGGGGCGGAATTGGGAAAAAAAAAACGCAATTCCTCCAACATTTTACAGGTTTTGTTCCCTTTGCGGAAAAACTGACCTGTACCTTTCATTCTCTGGGTCAGTACGATTCCAACTATACCACATATGTGTAGGTTTTCTTATGTCTAAATATTGCAAAAATTGGAAAAACATTTTTTATATCCCCATATTCTGACCCCCATAACTTTTTTATAGTTATATCTAGTGAGCTGTATGGGGCTAATTTTTTGCAGGACAATCTATAGTTTTTATTGATACCATTTTGGAGTGTGAGTAACTTTTTCATAACATTTTTTTCATAACAATTATTTTAGGGTAAGTGAAGCGATGAAAAAAATCGCAAATTGGCCATTGTAACTATTTTTTTCTGTTATGCTATTCGCCATATTGGAAAAATATTTTAATATTTTTATAGTACGGGCGTTTTCAGACGCTGTGATGCCCATGATGTTTATATTTGTTGCTATTTATGTATTTATTCTTTTATTCTATGTAAATGGAGGTGATTCAAACTTTTATATTTTTTAAAAATTTGAATATATTTTTTAAGTTTTTTTTTATGATTTTGAAGCGCATATTTGAGCCTACAAAGTTCTTTTAGATCTATTATTTGTATAAAATTGCTCATTTGTTATGTTGGCCTGCCACCTGCTGGCCAAAATAAGAATTGCAGCTTTAATGCCCTGGGTCTCTTCAGAGAGACCCGGTGCATTGAATACAATTACTGGCATCCTCATTGGCAGAGGGTGGAATTACCAATGGAAAGAGCTACAGTTCATATGATTCCTTTTCCTGCCTTTACACCCTTTCATTATGGGTATAAGGTAGTACTCTAGGTTTTGACTATCTTCATACACAGCTTCAATGTCCAATGTGCAATGTATTTCTTTGTTCTTCCCTAGGTATTGGACATTGTGTGTGCTTTTTGCTGCCCAGCATATAACACATGATCCCTCCTTAAACAATGAAGGAGGGGAAGAATTAAGTAAAATATGTCATCAATATTTGATCGGTGGGGTTCTGACACCTGGCACCGCCACCGATCAGCTGCAGCCTCTTCACAGCCTGCTAAGAACAGCTCAGTTCATTGTATAACAGCTATGTTTGGTATTACAGCCTCCTGGGCATTCACTTGAATAGGACTGAGCTATGCCAAGGCCATGTGCCCAAAAACATGACCTCACTGGCCATTAATATAGCGATGATAATATTATTAAAAATAATAATAATAATAACAACAATATTATTGTTATTATTATTATTACTATTTTAAATATACTCTTCATAAGGGTCCAATCACACATCCGTAGAATGTGTCTGCATCTGTTCCGCAATTATCCATTCATTCTCTGTGGGGCAGGAATGGATGCCGACAGCACACAGTGTTCTGTCCGCATGTGCTTTTCCGGAGCGTGGCCCCGAACTTCCGGTCCACGGCTCCGTAAAAAAATAGAACATGTCCTATTCTTGTCCTCAATTGCGGACAAGAACAGGCAGTTCTATGGGGGGTGCAAGCCAGGTGTATTGCGGATTCGCCATTTGCGGATCCGCAATACACTACGGACGTGTAATGGACCCTAAGGCAAAGTGACTTTTTGGTGCCCATTCTCCTTGCACCCAATACCGAAAGCACATGCCCTGATTCCCCCCAGGTATGCCCCTGTTGTATACCATAACACTTCTTTTAAAAAAAAATTCCAGTGTGGAAGTAAGACAATGTGCTTAGTGCTTACCCCTCCATCGTGCTGTCGATTCTGCAATCTCAGCTGTGCTTACATGATTGCCGGGACTGGATGAGGGCTCTTCCGAGGTCCTGATTGAATGTTTTCCTAAGTCCTCCTGTTCAGTTGCATTTACTAAGGATAACGTGACAAAGGGTAAGTAGTGAGCAGACATATCTTCCCTTCGCAAGTCAGTACATAGGAGGATAAAGAACTCTTTTAATATACAGAAGGTTATGCTGTACAGAAAGGTGTTTTGGTTTTGTTATTTATTTTATTTTTTTATGTAGAAACAGTGCCACTCTGATGAATGGGATGTGTCTGGTATTGCAGCCCAGCATCATGCAAACCAAAGGGGAAATTCAAATAGCAAAACACTTTGGCACCAGTAGTCTTTAGACAAGAACGGTTGCTGTTTCTTGAGATTTTTTATTCTTTTTTTTTACAACCTTCAAACAAACTGCAACCAAGTCTTCAATATTACTTTCAAGAAGGTAAATTTAGAAGTTGCAGTAAACTACAAGCCTCATACCATGTCAAAAACACTGTTTATGTAATAATAGCATTTGATTTAAAAAATATATATTATAAATCACAAATACAGCAGTTCCACTTTAGTGCTCGTCGGCTGCTGTTGCCTTATGTACAATCTAAAACTTTACACTTTAGTTTTTAAGTGGATTCTTTCTCTTTTAATGATCTAATCATAAGGTGTTGCTTTCAGCATTTGGAACAAAATAAGCACCACTGAGCAATTACGCAAAAATTATAGCTCAGTATAGTTTAACTGCTATCAGGTGCTTATGAAAATAACTAAGGACACTTTTCTTCTTGAATATCTTATGGCGGAAATTATCATCCCTTGTGAATGTATTTGTGATTGTAATTTTAGCATATATTTCCTGTAAAGAAAAGCAAAAAACTCTTTCAAGTCAAAAACCCACCATTTTCATGATGCATAGCTGGAAATTAAAAAAACGTATGTTACTGGCAAGAATATAAAAGATAATTAAAATTGGGAAAGAAAAATGCAAATACACATACAGCTCTAGTAGGGTATATCTTCAAATTTATATCCTATTATTGGTATTGAACATAAAAAAAAGAATATAATCTACTTGTTTAATATAATTAGCATATCAAAGTGGGATGTATTCTGCTTAAAATCGGTATTAAAACTGTTTAATAAAACAGTGTGACAGAAAAATGTAATAAAAGAAAATCTAGAAATAAGACAAAAACATAAAAATGTTTTGTTATCTTTTTATTTTTCAATGTAAATATTATTTTAGGATATATATATATATATATATATAATTTTTTATCGTATTGTTCCTTTTTTGTTTCTTACATTTTCTTATGTGTTTATTTTATTTTTTACTTTATTTTATATCTTAATTTATTTTATATTGCAATCTAAATATTCTAAACATAGAAATATATTTCTTCTTTTTATTGTTATGTGTATTTTCTCTTTTTTGTTTGTTACATTTTCTTTTCTATGTGTATTATTATTTTATTTATTTATTTTCGATTTAAGCATGGCCATTTTCCAAGCTGTCAAGTGATGGATAGCCTCCAGGGCTGGGTTGTCATGAAAAGTAGAATCAAGCCAATAGAAAAATACAATGAGCTTGTGTAACTGGCCAGCTCATCCAAACAACTAGAAAAGCCAGAGCATCTTCTCCAAAAGATATCTGACAGACTTAATTTGTCTCCATGCAGACCTAACCCTAATGTCACATGCCATGACTTCCCATCATTCCCTTTTTCTGTTCTTCAGCCACTCCTCCAGGTGATGCCTAGGGATAGTTTAAAGTGGCGAAAATGCCAGGAGATTCTATTCCAAATGAATTTGACTTCTATGTGTCTCTGTAAGTCAGGAACCCAAGAAGGCATCAATTCCATTCCTCCTGCCAAACAGCTGTCACTTTGTTACAAACTTGAATTTGTCACAGGGAAAAAAAAATATATTCACCACAGTCTGTTTAAATAAGTTAGAGAGTCGAATCTTTTCCCTGTTGCTTTTGCTGCAGCAAGCAAATGTATCAATCATTTTGTTCTGTTGAATAACTATTTATTATCTATGCGGGAGGCCACCGATTCAATCTGGGCCATGTTTGCAATGTCTCGTCACATACTCAACTATGTCATCAGTCTTTATCAATGAAATAATTCTCCTCCTGTCATCAGATCCTATTAATAAGACTATTTATTATCCCAGTAATTAATTATGACATGTAATCTGCTATTGGCAGGACAGATAAATAGATGATGAATTGCCTACTTTATTGGACGTGTAATAGCTATTTAAGAATGTACTGTGTTCTCCATCAAACTGGACCAAACAAGAAATAAAAAGTTACCACTGTGGATATTTGAAAAGTCTAGAAGAATAATCCGCAGTCGTATTTGTTACAAATGACTCTCATTGCTGCCAAAAATCACCTTAGCATTCTGCAAAGAAGAGAATGGAAATACAGAGGCAGCAGAGCATGGATGTCCCCAGCTATCTGCAAAAAAAAAATCATTTTGTGAACATTATGTGAAAGTCACATTTTATTACAATCACATCAGACCAAAATAGATGTGAATGGAGGATTTTAGCACATGAGGAGCAAACACTGACTGTAAATATCATTTGCACTAGAGTACTTTGTTAATTCCAATGTGAAATTCGTGGAAGAGAGATTTTTGGATTGTACGGGGGACTTATAGCTAAATAAATAAAAAAGTTATGGTTGGGTTGTTTACAAGAGGAGTAGCTAGGCCTTTCATTAATCTGGAACAAACACTTAGTGCAGAACCCACCTTTAAAGCTTGGATTGATCAGCATGATAACACCTCCTCGACTGCATTATCTCACTTTTCATACACCGCTAGGCCTGAGAACAAGGCCTAGGGAGGAGTTGGCATCCTTCTGTCTCCACAAGGCACTTTCAAGGTCATTCAACCAGTACCATCTCTTATCTTCTCCTCATCTGAGGTCCATACTGTCATACTCTTTCATCTTCTCTCCCCCCCCCCCCAGTTCCTGGATTACTTTTCTGCCTGGCTTCTCTACTTCTTTCCTATCCCATTCCTCATGACTTTAACATCCCTATTAATAACCCAACTTCTCCAGCTGTCTTCTATCATTAACCTCTTCTCTAGGCCTGTCACAGCTCACTACTTCTCTTACAAAAACGACAATACACTTCATCTGGTTTACTTTTCACTGTGTTGAGTTTATGAATTTACCAATGAATCTCCCCTCTCATTCTCTGTCCACAACCATCTATCATTTACCACCAAGCATTCCTGCCCTTTTCAGGAGCCTCTGATATATTGTACTACACACAGAAAGCTACACTCTATTAACATTCAGCTACTATTGAATTCTCTACAGTCATCACTGTCTCTGATCTCTGCCCTCTCCTGTCCTGATGTGGCAGCCGAACTTTAAAAAAAACTGTAAAATATGCCCTAGATGAAGTAACTTCTCCCAATAAAGATTTTGGCAGCCTTGGCGCATGTTTCAAACACAGTTTCTTTAGTGGTGTTCTAGATGTGCCGAATGTCTTTGAAGGAAATCACATCTGTAAGTGAATTTTATCCATTTATGTTCAATACCTAGAACTCTGCCATTCACTTTGTCAAACAAGCTTATTTCACTACTTTCATCTCCTCACTGTCCAGTAATCCTAAATGCCTCTTTGACAACATACTGCAGGAAATAAATTCTCAGTCCCCTAGCACCATCAATCCCGTTTCTTCTCACACCTCCCCATGCTTACTTTCATCATTTGACCCTGTAGAAAAGGGAGTGATCTCAAGGCTCCTATATTGCTCTTGCCCCATTACCTGCCCCAATGACTGTATTCCCTTACACCTCCTGCGGTCCCTGTCCCAGTCCATTACTACTCAACTAACAAAAAATATTCAACCCCCCAATCTCTTCTGAAATCTTTCCCTTCTTTTAAACACGGCCATAACCCCATTACTAAAGAAAGTCTTCCCTTGACCTGTCCTGCTATGCTAACTATTCTAATCCCTCATTCATCTCCTTGAAACTCTCTCCTTGACCCACTAGCATCTGGATTTCACACTCTTTCCTCTATAGAAACTGCCCTCACAAAAGTCTCCAATGATATCTTTATGTCTAAATGTAATTGTAACTACTCCCTTTTGACATCAGACACCCACAGCCAGGAGTCAGTGGGTTCCTCTGACACCACACAGTTGGCATAGCCCATGAACAATCTAGGTGCCCTTATCTGTCCTGAACCTGTCTCTTTCCTTTGCTGCTCCTTGTGTCAATCAGGTGATGTATGCCGCTGGCTCCACTTTCCAGTGAAGAAGATATTATTGAGTACAGTCAGCAGCTATTGCCCAGCCCCGATTTGGAGGAGAGGTCCGTTGCTTCCTCTTGTAGGTGTGCAAGTAGCAATGATGAGCGGGTGGGAGCAGGTGTTGTGAGCGGTCAGCAACATGACCATGGGACTGGTGAGGGTGACAGAAGTGATGAACAGACAGTAGTGGATGATCATGTAGCCAATCACACGTGGGAGCTGGGTGAAGAGGGGGCTTCATCATTATCATCAGGGTGTGAGGGTGGTAGCTTGCTTGTGAGAAAGTGACAGGGTGGCAGTGTGCAGCTGAGCAAGCAGGGTTCAAGTGTGGCCGTGAGCTAGCAGGGTGGCAGCAGTGTGAGATATGGAGTCAAACATGCCCGGGATAGACCATCTGCTACTAAGGAGCCCACCTGTTTGGAAACAACTAGCAGTGCACGGCTTCATAGAGGCAGCAGCAGATTAAAATACCATACTTGCCAGTGTGAGAAATTTTCAAAAAGTCATCGGAGGACGTCAGCATGGCCGTATGTAGGATCTGTGGGCAAGTGAAGTGTGGCCAGAGTGTCACCATAAAGTGGCCTGGAAAAACTGTGGAGCTAATGTAATGGTACAGCCTGATGCATCTGACCGGCAGCCCACACCTCTTCTCCAGCAGTCAGGGCTCCACCACCTCAACAGAAGGGATCTGTGTTTCCATGCCATTGTCTATTGGTCCTGATGCTTCTCCATCCTACTTCTACTCCTCGACACTCATTTCGCCAGCATTCGAACACCAAAGCAATTGCAAAGAGACAACAGTATGCACGCACTCATCCAACAGTGAAGAAGCTGAACCTGCTCCTGGTCAAGTTGCTGGTACTACAGACCCTCCCTTTCCATGTGGTTGACTCTGCGCTTTTCAGAGAACTGATGGCTTGTGCCTTGCCAAGGTGGAGAGTCCCAAACCGACACCACTTACTTTAAAAAAGCTGTACCAGCAGAAAGTGGGCCAGTCGTTAAGCCTGTCAGTGTCTGGTACAATTCATGGCAGCCACGATGTGTGGACCTGTAACTATGGTCAAGGAAAATATATGTATTTTATGGCCCACTGGGTAAATGTGGTTCCTGCCCAGGGACACCAGCAACTTGGCCAGGTGATGGCAATGCTGCCTCCGCATTCTCATGTTTAGATTCCAGCACAAATGTCCTCCTCTGCCTCCTCATACTCCACCTTGTCCCTATCCTCCACTGTAAACACAGTTTGGAGTGGTCCTCCAGCATACCACCCATATAGAGAATGGCAGTGTCACGCTGTTCTGCACCTCGTTTGCCTGGGCAAACAGAGTCACACAGGGGGGAAAAACTACTCTGCATCATCAACCAAGAAATTTAATCCTAGCTGTCTCCTCACCAACTGAAGAATGGAACCATGGTCACGGATAACCGGAAGAACATTCTGTGAGCGCTGAGTCAAGGAGGGCTGACCCATGCACCCTGCATGGCGCATGTCTTTAATCTGGTTGTAACCCGGTTTCCAAGTTTTCCACAAAACTGTGAGACGTCTTGAAAATGGCCAGGAAACTGTGCATGTACTTCAGCCACTCTTACTCTGCAAAACACGCCCTCCTTGAGCTGCAAAGAAAAATATTCTTCCATGTGACGTTTCCACCCATTGGAACTCCACACTCTATATGTTAGACAGTGTCGGTCATCTTGGGGGCTCACTATAAAGCTACATGCGAATACTAACCACCCATACTGTGGCAACAGCAGTAAGATGCTACAATATGGTTATTGGGGGCCCATGCAGTGACTTATAGAGGGCAAGTCCCTGGGGAAAAAGGCCACGGCTACTGTAGCTTGACTGTATATATAAAAGTCATTCCAGCCACCCAATTTGTCTTTAATAAACTGGGTACTTTGTTAAATAATGTGCCCACGTTTTTATATCAACATAGGTTGGTTTACACACTCTATACTGCCTATTTCTAGTACATTCATTCTACTGTGCCATGTGCCACTTATAAAGGGAGGGGAGTGACTAGAGGCCCACCTTTCTCAGGGGCCCACTGGGGCATTCACCTGTACCCCTGTGGGCCAGCCGGCGCCTGATATTAGACCTGTGGAAATGGTAAAACTGCATTGGCAGGGTGGACTTCCAGTTGCAAAAGTAAATCGCTGTGAAGTAGAATGGATATACAAACTTGCGACATTGCAACCGCAGGGGTTAAATATAGATTTCGATTTGAAACCTTGCTTGAAGTGACATATACACTCACCTAAAGAATTATTAGGAACACCATACTAATATGGTGCTGGACCCCCTTTTGCCTTCAGAACTGCCTTAATTCTACGTGGCATTGATTCAACATGGTGCTGATAGCATTCTTTAGAAATATTGGCCCATATTGATAGGACAGCATCTTGCAGTTGATGGAGATTTGAGGGATGCACATCCAGGGCACGAAGCTCCCGTTCCACCACATCCCAAAGATGCTCTATTGGGTTAAGATCTGGTGACTGTGGGGGCCATTTTAGTACAGTGAACTCATTGTCATGTTCAAGAAACCAATTTGAAATGATTTGAGCTTTGTGACATGGTGCATTATCCTGCTGGAAGTAGCCATCAGAGGATGGGGACATGGTGGTCATGAAGGGATGGACATGGTCAGAAACAATGCTCAGGTAGCCCGTGGCATTTAAACGATGGCCAACTGGCACTAAGGGGCCTAAAGTGTGCCCAGAAAACATCCCCCACACCATTACACCACCACCACCAGCCTGCACAGTGGTAACAAGGCATGATGGATACATGTTCTCATTCTGTTTACGCCAAATTCAGACTCTACCATTTGAATGTCTCAACAGAAATCGAGACTCATCAGACCAGGCAACATTTTTCCAGTCTTCAACAGTCCAATTTTGGTGAGCTTGTGCAAATTGTAGCTTCTTTTTCCTATTTGTAGTGGAGATGAGTGGTACCCGGTGGGGTCTTCTGCTGTTGTAGCCCATTCGCCTCAAGGTTGTGCGTGTTGTGGCTTCACAAATGCTTTGCTGCATACCTCGGTTGTAACGAGTGGTTATTTCAGTCAACGTTGCTCTTCTATCAGCTTGAATCAGTCGGCCCATTCTCCTCTGGCCGCTAGCATCAACAAAGCATTTTCGCCCACAGGACTGCCGCATACTGGATGTTTTTCCATTTTCACACCATTCTTTGTAAACCCTAGAAATGGTTGTGCGTGAAAATCCCAGTAACTGAGCAGATTGTGAAATACTCAGACCAGCCCGTCTGGCACCAACAACCATGCCACGCTCAAAATCACCTTTCTTTCCCATTCTGACATTCAGTTTGTAGTTCAGGACATTGTCTTGACCAGGACCACAACCCTACATGCATTAAAGCAACTGCCATGTGATTGGTTAACTAGATAATCGCATTAATGAGAAATAGAACAGGTGTTCCTAATAATTCTTTAGGTGAGTGTATGTCCCGGACTCTAACTTCAATGAGTATTTTTGAAAATGGCAATGTAGAGTGTAATATCTAGTAAACAACAGAAAAGAGATTCTATTGGGGCATGAGTAGAAATGGATATGTGAAAAAAACACAAAGAATACGATACCTTGATGGGAGGGAGGGATCGAGTAGCTAATGAATGAAGATACGGGGGGAGTAAACGCTGATTGGAGAATTTTCATCACATGATCAGGACAGCGAAAGAAAGTAGTAATTTCTGATTTGACAAAAGTAGTGACGTGATCGGGAAAAGATTCATAAATGAGTATACTGACAGTGGTCTATATAACCTGTATGAATAGTGTTTATTATATCAGCTGGTGCAGGTTTTTAGACAGAGTGGTTAGATTTGCTGGTAAAAAAGAATATGTTTTATAAAGAATGAGAAATGAATTGCTAGGGAGTATTAATTTTAATGTTTTATACATTTAATGAATCTTTTTACAAAATGTTGTTTTGTATCTGTGGGGGGATGGGACGTATGTGGAGTTAAAAGGCAGCTTGGGAGTGGGTGGAGTGTTCGCTCCTGACAAAGCGTGTGTGAAACCCGGGTGGGGTTGGAACACGAGGGATATTCAGTGTCTTGTGATATGCTTTTTATGCTGCTATACTTGTATAATAAACCTATTATGATATAACCTTTGCCGATGGTATTTCACTATTCGTTCGACCTCTTTGATGATCCACAGAATGGTCCATTGAGGGATCTAATGAGTGGTTTTGATTCAATGTTTTCCTATGTCTGAAGGTGCTTCTGGCCCTAACCTTGGAAGGAACACCTCCTGAGGAGTTGTAAGCAGCCCGGTCCAGATAACGCAAAGACTGACAGTGTGAACTTTACCCACTTCACCGAAGGACCTGCAGCGCAATTTGGATAAGGCAACGTATTGGAGACTTTTATTTTCTGTTGAACGATTTCTTAATGCAGCAGGCAGACAGGTTTAGACCTTGGTGTAACATTGACGTTAGCCAATGGCAGCTCTTGCATGACACCTGTCATTTGCTCAGTCCCTTTGAGGAGGCCACTTTATTTGTCAGATGCCAGGACTACAGGATGAATAATGTAATTCCACTCCTTCACATCCTGGAGCAGAAGCTGACAAATCTGGCTGGCCAAGGGTCAGTAGACGTGGCACCTATATCTCACGGCCATAAAATAAAAATATATATATTTTAGTTGCACAATGTGTTGTTACTAAAAATAAATAAAATTAAAAAAATGTGAAAAACAGACTGTTTACTCCTTCTGTTTTCCAATTTACTGGTTATTTATGATGTATGGCTTTTAAAGACGTACAGTATGTACTTAAAAAGTGAAAAATGTGCCTGGTCAGGAAGGAAACGGTCACGTAGAATGGAAGGCCTGGGTGGAAGGCCTAGTATATGCCATCAATCCCAACCACTAGAAAAAAAAAGTGTCAGTTAAAAGGGCCGTGTTAGTTTGTCTCCCATTGCAACAGATATATTGACTATAATTGGCCAACTGAACTTGTCTTTATAGAAGATTAGAACTGACAAGACATAAGAAGTATACAACACTTTCTAATGATATTTCCACTTAGTTCTAGATATTGTGGGGGGTGATTTCACAGTTGGTTCCCTGCAGCCTGAATATTGATGTCAGAAACTGTCACGGCTGTTTAAGGGTAACAAGAGTATACACAGTAAAAAGAGCTACTGACCGGACCCAAACTAGGGAAGAGAAAGGGTGACCCCTGTCAGACCCTCAACACTCTCCCTATGCTGCTAAAGCACATGCCCGGATCCAAATGGTGGAACGAGGCATGCCCGCGTACCTTAGACTGATGAGCCCTGTAACCCCTACAATAGTGGAAGGGGCACGGCCTCCGATGCCCTGCACAGAATAAGGAGGGAACCGGGGCCACCTCAGATCCAGTCAGGAAATCACCAGGTACATAACAAAGTCTGCACACTTAGCTGATGGAGCTGCAGCCGTAGAGAAGACGGATCCAAGGACCGCTGGCAATATCCGGAGTGCTTGCAGCAGCAGAACACAGGTCCAGAGAACTAGTAGCTAAAGGAGTGAAGATACTCAAGGCAGAGCTACAACTGAAAGGAGAAATATAATCCACGCCCTGCAATAGGAGGAGGGGTGATTTAAAGGCAGAGAAATCAAACGCAGGAGAGACAGCTGAGAGTAAGACCTCATCACAGGGGCGGAGAAACAGAACAGTGAGAAAACCTCCAACCCTAAGTGACATCATCACAGGGGTGGAGACACAGAGCTTTGAGAATGTCTCAAAGCTCTGGTAGTGACAGTACCCCCCCTTCTACGGGTGGACTCCGGACACCCAGGACCCACCTTCCCAGGATGAGCCCTATGAAATGCCCTGATAAGGCGAGTGGCTTTAATGTCCGACATCGGAACCCACATCCTCTCCTCAGGACCATAACCCTTCCAATGAACGAGGTACTGAAGAGAACCGCGGACAATGCGAGAGTCCACAATTCTGGAAACCTCAAACTCCAGATTGCCATCAACCAAAATCGGAGGAGGAGGCAAAGAGGAGGGTACCGTGGGCTGGACATATGGTTTTAAGAGAGATCTGTGAAAAACATTATGTATCTTCCAAACCCGTGGAAGATCAAGGCGGAAGGCAACAGGATTGATGACTGACAAAATTTTATAAGGCCCAATAAACTTGGGGCCCAATTTCCAGGAGGGAACCTTCAGTTTAATATTTCTTGTAGACAACCACACCAGATCACCCACATTCAGGTCCGGACCAGGCACACGTCTCTTATCAGCCACACGCTTATACTTCTCACTCATCTTTCTGAGATTACTCTGAATCTTTTGCCAAATGGTAGACAAAGACGAGGAAAATCTCTCCTCCTCAGGTAAACCAGAAAGAGCCCCTCCCGAGAATGTCCCAAACTGCGGATGGAACCCATATGCACCAAAAAATGGTGACTTATCAGAAGATTCCTGACGACGGTTGTTCAAAGCAAACTCAGCAAGAGGGAGAAATGAACACCAATCCTCCTGGTTCTCTGCCACAAAACAGCGCAAATATGTCTCCAGATTCTGATTGAGGCGCTCAGTCTGACCATTCGACTGCGGGTGAAAAGCAGAAGAGAAGGACAGCCGAACCCCCAGGCGAGAACAGAAAGCCTTCCAGAACCTGGACACAAACTGCGTGCCTCTATCGGAAACAATCTCAGAGGGAATGCCGTGCAATTTAACAATATGATCGACAAAAGCTTGCGCCAACGTTTTAGCATTGGGTAAACCAGGGAAAGGAACGAAATGAGCCATCTTGCTAAAACGGTCCACGACCACCAGGATCACCGACTTCCCCGAGGAACGAGGAAGATCCGTGATAAAGTCCATGGACAGGTGTGTCCAAGGACGGGAAGGTATGGGTAACGGGAGAAGGGAACCTGAAGGTCGTGAACGAGGGACCTTAGCGCGAGCGCACGTCTCACAAGCCGCCACAGAACCCTCCACAGACTTACGAAGAGCCGGCCACCAAAATCTCCGAGCAATGAGATCTACCGTGGCTCTACTCCCGGGGTGACCAGCAAGAACTGTATCATGATGTTCCTTAAAGAGTTTGTGACGTAGCTCAGGAGGCACGAACAACTTCCCGGAGGGACAACGGGCAGGTGCCTCAGACTGGGCAGCCTGGACCTCGGCCTCCAAATCGGAATATAGAGCAGAAACAACTACCCCCTCCGCCAAAATGGGACCCGGGTCCTCGGAGTTTCCTCCTCCCGGAAAACAGCGAGAGAGAGCATCAGCCTTCACATTCTTGATCCCAGGGCGGAAAGTAACAACAAAATTAAATCTGGAGAAGAACAGAGACCATCTGGCCTGTCTCGGATTCATACGCCTGGCCGACTCCAGGTACGCCAGATTCTTATGGTCGGTAAAAACGGTGATAGGGTGCCTGGCCCCCTCCAACCAATGGCGCCATTCCTCGAAAGCCAACTTGATGGCCAACAACTCCCTATCTCCCACATCATAGTTTCTCTCTGCCGGGGAGAGTTTTCTAGAGAAAAAGGCACAAGGTCGCCATTTGGCAGGAGAGGGGCCCTGGGACAAAACTGCACCCACACCCACCTCGGAAGCATCCACCTCAACAATAAAAGGTAAGGAAACATCGGGATGCAGCAAGATGGGAGCAGACGCAAAACTCTCTTTAATCTTAGAAAAGGCTGCAAGCGCCTCCTCCGACCAAGAGGAAAAATCCGTCCCCTTTTTTGTCATGTCAGTAAGGGGTTTGACAATAGAGGAATAATTCAAAATGAACTTTCTGTAGTAGTTAGCAAAACCCAGAAAGCGCATCAATGCCTTCTGATTTTCAGGAAGCTCCCACTCCAGCACAGCACGGACCTTCTCCGGATCCATGCGAAAACCAGAAGCAGAGAGGAGAAAACCCAGAAATTGAATCTCTGATACCATAAAAAGACATTTCTCCAGCTTGGCATACAGTTTATTTTCCCGCAGTATCTGCAGGACCTGAAAAAGATGATCCTGATAAGTCTGAACATCAGGGGAAAAAATCAAAATATCATCAAGATACACCAATACAAATTTCCCCATTAAATGATAGAAAATACTATTAACAAAATGCTGAAAGACGGCCGGAGCATTCATCAGGCCGAAAGGCATAACGAGATTCTCGAAATGCCCGTTAGGGGTATTAAAGGCCGTTTTCCATTCATCCCCCTCTCTGACCCTGACCAGGTTGTACGCGCCTCTCAGATCCAATTTGGAAAACACCTTGGCCCCAACAATTTGGTTGAAGAGGTCCGGGATCAGAGGAAGGGGATAGGGATCGCGAATCGTGATACGGTTCAGCTCCCTAAAATCTAAGCAAGGTCTCAGAGAGCCATCTTTTTTTTTAACAAAAAAAAAACCCGCGGCAACAGGCGACTTTGAGGGACGAATATGCCCCTTCTCGAGACTCTCAGAGATATAGGTTCGCATTGCGAGTCTCTCCGGTTGTGAGAGATTGTAGAGGCGTGCCTTTGGCAGCTTGGCGCCGGGAATGAGGTTAATGGGACAGTCAAACACCCGGTGAGGAGGTAGCTCCTGAACACCGCTCTCGGAAAACACATCCGAGAAATCAGAGAGAAATGATGGCAGAGTTTTAGTAGACACCTCAGCAAGAGTGGCTGTGAGACAATTCTCTCTACAAAAGTCACTCCACTCATTTATTTGCCTTCCTTGCCAATCAATAGTGGGGTTATGTCTAGTGAGCCAGGGTAGCCCCAAAACTAGAGGAGAAGGCAATCCGTTAAGGACAAAACAAGATATCTCCTCCACATGAGTGTCACCTACAGCTAGCCGGATATTGTGAACAATGCCTTTCAGAGATCTCTGCGAGAGTGGGGCAGAGTCAATAGCAAAAACAGGTATATCCTTTTCTAATGTACAAACCTGAAACCCATGCAAAGCTACAAATTGAGTGTCAATAAGATTGACGGCCGCTCCACTATCGACAAAAATCTCACAAGGAATGACCTTGCTCTCTAGCGCCACCCTGGCAGACAGGAGAAAACGGGAACTGCAGGTCAGAGGAAAAGCATCAATTCCCACATCAACTTTGCCCAAAGTAGCAGATGAAGCAGAACTTGATGATCCACCTCTTGAGGTTTTTCTCTTATTATCGCTCTTAGTACAGTTCAGGAATCTCCTAGACGGACAAACATTTGCCAAATGACCTATGCCCCCACAACAAAAACACACCATATTCTGAGGACTAAATCCTCTTTTATCAGGGGCAAGTCGGCCTAGCTGCATGGGCTCCTCCTCAGAGGGGAGCGAGACAGGATGAGACCCCTGCATACTGAATGAGTCCGCACCATTGCCCCTAGACTGACAATGGCTGGACGGAGAGGTCTTGTTTCTTTCCCTTAGACGCCTGTCAAGGCGTACCGCCAATGACATGGCAGACTCTAAGGATGTTGGTCTCTCATGGAAAGCAAAGGCATCTTTCAAACCCTCTGAGAGACCATGACAGAACTGACTTCGGAGTGCAGCATCATTCCAGCCTGAATCAGCTGCCCATCTCCGAAATTCAGAACAATAAAGCTCCGCAGACAGTTTGTTCTGGCATAGAACACGTAAGTTCGATTCTGCCAGAGCAACACGATCCGGGTCATCATATATCTGCCCCAGGGCCACAAAAAACCTCTCCACGGATCGCAGGGAAGGATCCCCTGATGGCAGCGAAAAAGCCCAAGTCTGAGCATTACCTCTGAGCAGGGAGATGACAATCCTCACCCTCTGTTCCTCATTACCAGAGGAGTGGGGACACAAACAAAAATGGAGTTTACATGCCTCTCTGAAGCGAACAAAATTCTCACTGCCCCCGGAGAACGTTTCCGGAAGTGAGACCTTTGGCTCGCAACAGACTCCATGAGCCGGAGCAGAGCCCAATGCTTGTAGCTGAGTCAGAGATTGACGGAGATCCGCTACTTCCAAAGAAAGACCCTGCATGCGGTCAACCAGGTCAGAAAGCGGATCCATGTCAACAAGGACGGTTTTGGTGGATTATAATGTCACGGCTGTTTAAGGGTAACAAGAGTATACACAGTAAAAAGAGCTACTGACCGGACCCAAACTAGGGAAGAGAAAGGGTGACCCCTGTCAGACCCTCAACACTCTCCCTATGCTGCTAAAGCACATGCCCGGATCCAAATGGTGGAACGAGGCATGCCCGCGTACCTTAGACTGATGAGCCCTGTAACCCCTACAATAGTGGAAGGGGCACGGCCTCCGATGCCCTGCACAGAATAAGGAGGGAACCGGGGCCACCTCAGATCCAGTCAGGAAATCACCAGGTACATAACAAAGTCTGCACACTTAGCTGATGGAGCTGCAGCCGTAGAGAAGACGGATCCAAGGACCGCTGGCAATATCCGGAGTGCTTGCAGCAGCAGAACACAGGTCCAGAGAACTAGTAGCTAAAGGAGTGAAGATACTCAAGGCAGAGCTACAACTGAAAGGAGAAATATAATCCACGCCCTGCAATAGGAGGAGGGGTGATTTAAAGGCAGAGAAATCAAACGCAGGAGAGACAGCTGAGAGTAAGACCTCATCACAGGGGCGGAGAAACAGAACAGTGAGAAAACCTCCAACCCTAAGTGACATCATCACAGGGGTGGAGACACAGAGCTTTGAGAATGTCTCAAAGCTCTGGTAGTGACAGAAACTAGTCATAAGTCAACCCCTTTAACCTTTCAAGCTTGCAGGTTGCAGAGGGATAGTATGTGTTTTCCTATATAACCCTGTCCTAGCACTGCATCTAAATCCTATAGCCATGGTAGTGCAATAGGACCCATTATTATACCATTTGATTTTGGAGAAATCTTTCTCTTGTCAGAATAAAGCTACTTTCACATTAGCATTTTTGCTGTACGGTTTTGAGATCCGCCAGGGAATCTCAAAACCACAGCAAAACACCTCTGTTCTAAAAACTGTCTGCATCTGTTCAGAACAGATTTGGTTGTATTATATTGAAAATTAAGAAACCGGATCTGGCACTAAAACCATTGTAAGTCAATGGGCGCTGGGTCTGGCATCATTCACTGACATGGTTTTTGGGTGACGGATACGGCTTGTTCAGTTGCCAATGCTGCACACAAAAACGTTGCTTGCAGGGATTTTGTGTCCAGAAAAGGAACACAGCAAATGGGGGCAGAATGAATTCCCTTGTAATACTTACATTCTAAGTAAAAAAATAAATAAAAATGTGAGAAATTGTGTCTCTTTCAGGACCCTTACTTGACATTCAGAATGATAGATGGCTAGAAGCAATGACTCTCACTTTGGTGGAAACAGATACATGATTCATTTCAATGCTGTGTGTAATGCACCATTTGCCCTCTGGGGGTGCTGCAGAATTACATTAGCCATTTAATGCTCTATTTCCTCTAAGGCATTACCCTTTATATCTGATCACTAGGGATCCCAGCTATGGGACATCCACAGTTTACCTTGTTTGAACACCCTTCTACAAAAAAAAAAGACTGTTGAAAGGAGACAACTCCTTTGAATATAAGCATAAAAGCATATAATGTGCATGTTTTGGCCACCATTTCACATAGCAACTCTCTGCAAACATCATTGCTAGGTAATGCATCAACCATAAGATACTTTTTGTTGCGTCAGTTGACAGGTTCATGCAATCAAGTGACAAGTAGAAATGACGAGTCATGTGATGCAAAAACAAACATTCCAGGCCAATAATATATTTCTAATTTGTCATTTTCAAGTCTGACCATCACAGGTATCCTACATGGGTTTCATCAAAGTGATGTTATGTCTGGAATTTTTCTTCAAAGCAGAACTGGTCTGCCTCTTGTTGAAAACGGTTCCTTCTTGCCTTCCTGGAGTGCACCGGGTGACTAATTACTCAAAGAAAATAACCAGTGACTTTGAAAATGACTTTAGAATTCTTTTCAGTAGTGTTTAATCAGGCATATTAGCATACCTGGGTAAGACCGGCTTACTCTATTTGATGTTCATGCAATTGCATATAATTTGCGCATTATTTCAGTAGAGAAAGTAGAACAATGAGCAAATGTTACCGTTCTGACCTTATTTGCACCAAGTTTTACATTCCTTCCAAACTATGACAAACACTTTTGCCATAGCACATGACAAGTACACAAATGTATATTTGCAAATTCCCCGACTGATCCGATGACATCAGTGTCCTGTCTCGAGATGAATTAATTGTTGTATGTGACTGTATAGTTGGATATTGATTCTGACAATGCAATTTTGCTCATAGGCTATAAAAAAAAAATTACAGTACTACATGGTACAAATTTCTTTACTGGCTGCCTCTGCATGGAATAATGCAGGGTGTCATGCTATTTCATACAGTCAAAAACGCTACAGTATAACGATGTATATAAGTATATATAAGAAGGTTAAAAGTACACTATATTAACCTCTATTGGGTGAAGGAAAGCCTATGGATATGCTTGCTGTATGAGTCAGGAGCTGTCCTAGTGCAGATACTGCAAGCACAATGTAAAATAACCCTTAAATAAACAGATTAGCAAATAATTAACATTCTAGCGCATCAAGTACATTCCCACCAGTTGAAGAAGGGCATAAGGCCATCAAGTCCAGCCTATTCACCTATGGCAGGGACGCTCAACCTGTAGCCCTCCAGCTGTTGTAAAACTTCAACTCGCACCATGCCCTGCTGTAGGCCGATAGCTATTGGCTGCCCTGGCATGCTGGGAGTTGTAATTTTGCAACAGCTGGAGGGCCGCAGATTGGGCATCCCTGATCTATAGCAGTGTTCCTGGAGAAGGCAAAAAAAAAACTTTATATTCTAACTACAGTAAATTGCTACAGCAAAATGGGAATATGGAGTAATCCATTGGTTTTGTGTGGACATTAAAGGGGCTGTCCAACCCTTTACAAGTGCTGGTCTATCACTATCTGATCAGCAAGGGTCCAACACCACTGCTGATCAACTGTTCTGCAGCAAAAATGAATGGGAGAGGCTCTACATTAACCAGCTCTGTCTATTGCAGAATAAAAAGAGCTGTGTAATTCTTGATCGTCAAGAGTACAGGGTGTCAGACCCTCGTTGATCAAATGCAGGAGATTCTTTTGTTACTCATCCATCCAGGATCTAGACCAACTATTCTACAACTCCTGCCCACACCTGACTTCGGTCCAGCTGACCTGCAAGTGTTGTGTTGGGTATCCAAGGCCTGAAAATGATGTCCTCAGACTTTGCATAATTATAGGTATTCTGTTAGTTTCTATCTATTGAGCCCGGCTGTTTCCTTGCCTCATAGTTTGCTTACCCTTGAACTTCTGGCTGACCAAAATATTGCTTTGCATATTGGCCTGCTAAAGTCTGTGGTTCCATGGCTCTGGTTCCAGGTTATGCAAGACTTTGAAAAGACTACTTTCTTCTTCTGTCTTGGCTACTTGGATTGCTGACACCTTTGGTTTCACAGCTCGCATTCCAGCTTGGTCATAACATTGCTACTCTCTTTGCTCCTACAATTGCTCACACCTGTGGATCCATGGCTTTGACCCCAGCTTGTTTGAACTATGTTATTCTCTTTGCTACTGGCCCTTCTGTTGGCTTCTTGTTGCTGCTCTCTGGTTGTCAGTGGACTAAATTTACTACTGCTACATTGCTGCCATCAATCACAGACTACACTAAGTTAATGTGACCTAGTGATTCACTAGTCCATCCCTCGTTGCAGGGGAAATAGGGTGAAGAATGCATAATCCCCTAGACTCTACAGTTTAGTTTCACCTGTGCTAATCAGATTGCAGTTTTTGAAATTGTCACGGCCATGCCCATGACCGTGACTCCTTGACCGCATGCGGTTGCCTGCGGTTTTCTATGGGTATTCAACCATGGGTGAGGGCCGCTGGTGTGTGGCCTCACTTGTGGTTGCCGCAGGCAATTTGCAGCAGAGCAGCCTGAGCGTCGCTAGGCAGCTTGCTGCCCTGGCATGCGGTCTCACCTGACTCCCTTTTGTTAGGTGTGTGTGTTGTGTGCACGGTTTATTATGTTTTGTGTGCACTTCCCCTTATATGTGTGTTTTCCCTTCTGTGTGCTGGAAGGGTTAACTTCCTTCCCAGTGTGTGTGATGTCACTGGGTGTGGTTGACCGGTGGGTGTGGCTTTTTGGCCTATATAGCCTGAGTCTCTTGCAGGCTTCAGTAGGTTGCTTCAGCCCTGCTAGCTGGAGCAGCCTCCTGTGTTTTTGATCTGCCTGTGAGAGCCACCACTGTGGTCATAAGTTTAAGTTCATGTTCAGTTTGTCTTTGTCTGTGTGATGTTCGGTTTATGCTTTCTTGTATATTTCTGTGCTGCCATGTATCTGGGTTCCGGTGTGTGGATGTATTTGTGGACTTCAGTTTTCCTGTACACGGATCCAGTCAGCAGGGCTGTGGCAGGTGGCTGGAACTAGTGCAGCACCTACCATATACATTGGTTTGCATTTGTGTTCCCCTTTTCCCTACAGCTTGGCCATTGGGACTCCTGATCCTCCCTGTCTTGGAGGAGTGGGTTGTCCTACTCTGTCACCTAGGTCAGGGCCGACTTGAGGGCTTGTAGGGACTTTAGGTTCCGGCGTATGAGCCCTCCTACCATCAAGGTCGGCTCATACTGACAGGAGACAGGGTCAGCGTTAGGGACGCAATAGGAGGTGACCTGCTCCCTAATGCTGTGGTCCTGGCCAAGCAGCGACCGGACATCCTCTAACAACACACGGCTGAGGATTTCCCCCATCCTCAGCCATGACAGAAATCCTCTGTTGCCTCCTACACTTTGGAAAACACACCTCAGGGTTTATTTAAATCATCAGCAGTGCCAATGAGTTTCTCTACCTCTTGGGTACATTGTAAAATTTTACATTGGTTCCATGTGAAGCTACAATCTCCAGGGAATTTTGGAATTACTGTTGGAGGTAGCTCTGTTGGAAATCATAGGTAATATTTTATGATATGATGGCACATCTAGTCAAATTACAAGTTCAGCTCCATTTTCACATCTTTTATATGATGGTTAGGAATGGGATTATATTGCATAACTGTTTCATGAGCAGACACACATTAGGTTTATGTTAAGATTAAGTCTCAGTGTCCACTGGATTCCCATTTCATCTTGGTTGTTCTTCCTTTGAGAAAACCATAGACATTGCTTTGTTGTAGACAACATATGTTTTGTCTCATCTACCAGCATTATCAAAGGTTAAAGGACTGCTCCTGAAGGACCCACAAATAGTCTTCATTTGTCAGCATGTCAGTCTGATGAGAACATCATTAAATGACTTCTGTATTACTTTTCTTACTGTCCCTTATAGAGGCTCCTGAACAATTACTCCCACTATTGATTTTAGCTCAGTCCCCATTGAGTGTCATGACATAGATCTGAGAGATTAGTAACATTGTAAGAAGATGAGGAGCGCTCCAGCTTAGATTACCCATTTACAGAGCAGGATGGTGGACCAGTTATTTAATAGAGATTGACAGGTTGCTTTAACAAGTATGAGAGGATTTTGTGTAAGGTAGCAAGAAGTTCTCGGTAAGGAGCTCGCCTATATAATAGATATTGGATTTTAGACATAGGCTGTCAACCTGTCTTTTGTAAAGTTCTCTCCAATTAACACAGTGGATGTATGGTATATGTTTTACATTTGATAACAGCGATATACAAATAAGAAGTGGGTGATCTATTGCAAAGTACAGTCGTTTTACTCCATAGTTATTACATAACATGTAAAATTATCCTATAGCACAATCAAACTTTGCACTACCAACTTAATAATAATGTTATTTTTCCATTTGCAAATGGTATTAATAGTGAGCTAGTAAATATTCCTTATTATAGGCCTGGGTAAATTGTTACTGATTGTTAAGAAAACACTTCGGGGATAGGTTCACACAGCCCGATTGTGGACCACAAAAAATGACCATTGAACTTGCTGAACCTGGAAATGTATGAGCCTGGCCTTATCATATGAGTTTTTGAACCACCCCCCACCCCAAGGTCATCGGAAAGTGCCTCTCCACCATCAAGTAGTAAAAATAGTACTCCACATAAGGGTAGATACAGCAGGTGCATCAAGACCCTAAAGAGCTGGAGCAGAGGATGGGAATGGTAGTGTCCTTGATGATGATGAGTTATGGTGTACTCTCTCAGGCCGTCACTGCCTCTGGTGCAGTGAAATAGGGGCATTTTCTATTCCCTTAAGGCAATCTCTGTAGCTGTGGGGTTCCCTGACTGATGGTAGTATGGCGGTGTCCTTTATGTTAAATGTCCATGTAGGTGCAAGGCAGGGCTTGAAATAGCCAGTGTGTGGTGTTAGGAGAGTCAGTAACCAACCAAACAAAAGTTTACTATGTACAAAATAGAAGTTGTAGTACGTCCAGCAATTCTATGCACATAGTAAAAAATCTTCTCAGATGTTCAAACATGAGCTAAGCAAGTACTTGTCAGCAATGTCCATCATATTACTCTGTCTCTTGCTAAAGTCTCTGTGACTGCAATCTCTGGCTAGCAACTGCAATCAGGAAGCTGTGACTGTAGTGTCAACTAGTCTGGTATGCATAGGATGTCTTAACATATTTCCCCTTTGCAGAAGCAGGGTCTGGAATGTTTTAAGCTGGGTTACCTTTCTGTTTCTCTCTCTCTCTCGCTGTAGCCATGCAAATCCTCCTCCTTTAATTCTTGCTTTTTTTAATCTCCTGGGTCGTGTAGAGGTGACAAAGCCTCCACGGCCTGAAGAGTGTGGAGGAGAGGATAACATATATATTGCTCCTTACCTTCTCCCTCTATACAGATAGACTTACTGGAATTTCCTAAAACTATGGGGTGGAGCCAACCCACACCCTAAGCTCTAGAGAAGGGTGCATGAGGATTGTTAACTCTGTCCATGCCTAGCTAATGCTGGAACAACTTAGTGTGCATTAAATTACATTAGCATTAAAAAACATTATATAAGAGACCAAACTTTGCATTTATCACCAACTCTGGGGTACTGCACAAGCAAGCAACCTAACTCCCCTAATAGTCACAGGAACCCTATAACTCCGCCAGTAGCCATAAAGCTTCCCTATTTTCCCAGCAGTGAAATTGTTTCTCTCTTCTTCAGCCAGCAGCTTCAGTACAAGTCTATCCCCCCTAAAGGGCATATAAAGCGTCCTCCTCCCCAATAGTCACAGCAGCATCCAAACAGCTCATTCCTTTAACTGTGCTCAAACTAAGGTTTTCTCATTTCTTCACGTACTAATTCCTACAACCTCCTGAGTCTATTGTCAACTGGTCTGGTTGACACTTGTCAAACTCTTTTAGCCACAGGTCTAACATTATACAATAACTATGAAAGTGTAGTACTGTGGAGTAAAACATAAATCCAAATGAATGGGAACATGTGCTTGATTCTGTAGAAATAAATTGTAAACAGTAATAGTAGATATTATCAAATTTCTTAAAATTCGATTCAAATCCAATTTGCCCAAATCATTTTTCCGATTCAGGTCTGAATAGATTCAACCTGAATTGAAGGTGTTCAGATTGCCAGGAAAAGTCAATCTCTCTCTCTTGATTCTCCTGAATCAAATCACACAAAATTTAAGTTAATTTGAATCAGAACCTAAAAAAAACTAAATTTCCTAAATCTTAGAATCGATTTGCTCATCTCTAATTACTAACAAATTTCCATTTATACAAAATCTTTTTATCCCATGTAACTTCTCAGGAGTTTCTACTAACCCAGCCTCATCTCTCATACTTGTGTCACCAGAAGCCAATACTGTATCTCATCATGGTGATCCATTGAAGTATTTTTGCTGTGTGACAACCAGAGGTAACGTTGTTTGTAAAAAGAGATGAGTCAGCTTGGTCAATAGTGTGATGTGTGAGGCTGGAAACATTGTGAACTGATCAGCTATGGTGACATATTCTCTTTATAAGGTCATGGGAGATCAAAGTCTAGATTTTTTTTTCCTCTCAAGCTGTGACAGCTTTCTAATTTGGTAATAATAATCCAACCGAGTGTTCATAATCGCACTACTTTCTGATAATTCAGTTCTTCGGAGCAAGACACAGTCATGAAGGAGATTGCTAGAGCGTGACAGAGTATGAGAGGGGACGATCGTCACAAATTTTCCATTTGAATTAATGCTTGTTTGATAAATGCAAGGTGTATAAAAATTCTAAACAGAGGAAAACAGCAGGAAGGCTCACAAAATGCATTTTATGAAGAAAATTTAAAGGCCCTCTCACCAGACATGCATCTTATAAATTTGAGTTTAAACACAATGGTGTGAAATATTAACAACTTAATGAACATTGAAACCAGAAGGCATAGTATTTACCAGTTTTGTAAACTTGGTGGTCGAAAGGTCAAAATTTATTTTTTATTTATTTCTGGTCCAATATATAATATGATCTGTATAATTTGATTCCATTTTATTTGTTTTATTAGGGGTAAATACTGCACAATTTGTCAGGTGATTATGATGGGATAGGGGTATGATATAGTTTAAGTTGAAGAGATAGAACATGCTTCTCATTATTTTCTTTGCTACTTTTTTTAATTTAATTTAATTTTTAAAAAGCTTTTTTCTTGTGAATCCTGTCTTTATGTTGTATTAGGTCACGCAAACGTAAAAGGTCCCCCAGATGGGAACAGCAGTCCATTGTGGTATAAGACTGGTTGCAGTACAGGTATGCCCAAACATTGCAGAGTTGTCAGAGGGAGGACTCCTGGCAAACATGTTATCGGTTTTATTTTGTGCATATTTATAAGTAATAGGTGTTGGTTGAGTGAGCAAGTTGGTAACAATTATCTTGTTGGATATATAGAAAAGGCTAGTATCACTAGAGATCCAAATATAATGTTTATAGCTTTACTTACCGATCCATGTGACATACAGGAGTCCCAATAAAAAATTGCTTAAACGTTTCAGTCAGAAAGAGATCTTAAAGGGGTTATCTGGGAAAATATATTGATTACCTATCCTTCCGCCACCCAGGACCCCTGCTGATCAGCTGTTAGAAGATGCTGGGATCTCCGTGGCCTCTTCCTAAGCCTATGATGTAACAGTACATCGTTAACGTGGCCAAGTCATTAGAGTTATACAATGTACGGCGCTGTGCTTGGTAAGCTGCTGCGAGGCCACAGTGCTCACCTGAGCTCTGGTGAGCACCATGTGTTCCTGAAACAACTGATCAGTGGGGTTCCAGGACTTAGACACCCGCTGATAGGAGAATGATGACTTATCCTGAGGGTAGGTCATCATTAGCTGGTTACAATTGAACACTATAGTTCTTCACACAACAAAGTGTTTTTGCAAAAGCACAGTTTCTGATGTCTTAGTTATCACACTATTTAGAAACTAGCTGCCTCCTGCTTTTTGCTGAACTTTGCTACATACCACCTGTCAATGGTAGTTTTGTTGCTTCTTGCACTGACTGGCAGCTTTCTGTAGCCTCTGTTTCTCTGATCTAAATACTGATCCAACTGATCTGGGGGTAATTCAACCCATATTTAGGCTCCATTGCTCTGGAGCACACTATATACAGGTCAGAAGGCTGCTGTCCTCTCACTGGTCCTCCTCTATTACTACAATCTTTTGCCATTTATCATCTACTCCTGGTTCTCTTCAGTTCTGTGGCCTACACACTCCTCTGATTTTCCATATACTTATAACATATAGGATCATGCCTAACATCAGACTACTCCCACTATCTGTATGCCTCAAATCTCTTCCTTTTACATATGCCCTCTAACACAAGTACACATCTGTAATTGTGTAGTCAAAGATTCAGTCAACTATGTTTTTACACATTGACAGAGATTGGGGGAGGAGGGGGTTACCTAACAGTGATTGATTGCCAAGGTGAGGAAACCAGAAATAATCTATAGCATTGATTTACAGAAGAATAGGAGCTAAGAGGGCTGAAAGTCAGGAAACATCATAAGTGCCTGGAATTTAAAGAAAAATGACTATAAGAATCGGAGGTTACTGCCACCTGCCATCATGTGGAATATGGCCAAATAATAAACCCAATTCTGCTACATCTAAAAAACTTGAGCTCTGCTGATCTATATTAACTCCATAAGCCTCATAAAATTTTTGTTAGCTAGCTTTTCTCGTTGGTTCTAGATCTCGTGTCTTTAATGAATGCTTCTCCCGTAACCTTCAAATGCAAAAACGTTTCCAGAAATGATGAACATTTATGACCCTCCAAACATCTACACCAGGTGGTAAAACTCATCTAAATGTGCAGCTGTGTTACAGTGAGAAAATTGCCTTGAGAAAACCAAGATGATTGTTCTTTAGGAAGAATAAAAAATAATAGAAAAAAAAATTAAAAATTATATGTATAGAGATTTTCTATTACAATCAATCGGCTAGAAGAGTCCAGGTCTGCGGCTACGTACAAAGTGTGTTTAATTTTTATTTTTCATTTTCTTTTATTCAGCTCAACTATTTCATTTCGTAGCCTACTTTGAGAATTACAGCTATTAATGCAAATGATCTTCTAAGTCATACATTTACATAAAGGAAATGCTGTAGAAACAACACAGTAAAAAAAAAAAATAATAATAAATTACACATTAATATTTTATTACATTGAGTAAATAAAGGACTGTGTTCATAAACAGCAACAGCCCACTTTCACTATTATGGAAATTCCTGTCAAGCTTAATACTATGCAATAGATTGTAATTACGTTAAGTTAACGAAGAGCAGCGTGAGGTAATGTACAGGTAATGCATTTCACTGATATTATTCACAAAGCCATAATTGGAGGGACATATGTTGGCCATAATTGCCATAGTAAAATAGGTCACACAGCTAAGATTTGTGGAAGGTAATAGAAAATTCAACATGCAAATATTATTATTATTATTTCTTTTTTTTTTATACTGATATCAACCATTATTGTAGAAAATGGATGTTTTAAGATTAATTACCAAATGAGCCTTTGAAAAATTATGTTCCTCTCAATTTTTGTGGTGCAATTCTCAAAGATTGTTGTTCCTTTTAATGGGATGCGAGGTACAATGATTTAGCTGTGGAGTGTTTAATAATTCATGTACTTTGAATGTTAATGTGATTTGGAAAATAGATCAACATAATTTGCAATATGTATCAAAGCTTTACTTTCAAGTCTGTTTTCCCGTGCGCTGTTTTGCTCTGTACCTTTTATTCTATACTTGATGAAAGAGATTGGAGTATGAACAGGCTAATAACAGGGGCTTGTCGAAGCAAGTTACAAGAGATTGCTGAAGCAATATCAGATTATTTCACTTTGTTTTCTCTGTGATATATATTTAGAGAAACAAAAGAAAAAAAGAGTAGAAAAGGAGCCCGTTGTATACCATAGATGAAGAGCATATGGTTGCAATGGGCCCCTAACTATGGTTGCAGTGGTGGATCATAATACAGGTGATTTGGATGGCGGCCAAACATCTCATTACTGTAAAGGGTTTTCTGGGAGTAGAATATTTATGACTAATCCTCAGATCAGTTGCACTCCCGCTGATCAGATGTTTGAGGAGGCCGCTGTACTATGTTGAGTGCTGCAGCATCCATAGAACATACCAAGCACAACACCGTACATTGTATAGTGAGTGGGCTCAATACTGCAGCGAAGTCCATTTACATAAATGAACCTGAGATGGGCATAGACCATTTGACCAATGAATGTGACATTGCTGGTCTAGGAAGAGATAGCAGGACCCTTTCAAGTGCTATGTCCTCTTCAAGGAACTGATCAGCAGAGTTTTTAGGAGTTGGAGACCACAATCATATATTGATGACTTACCCTGAGTATAGGTCATCAATATTCTACTACCACAAATCCCCTTTTAAAGTCAGCCACAGCACTTTAATTTTATTAACTGTCGACTGTGGCTGTGATACTCCTGGCCCACCAGGTCAGTACTTTCCATCATGAGACAAGGGGGGAAGCTGGCAAAGAAGGGGAACTGGATAGAAAGACTTGTGCCAACTAAAGAAATATTTTTTTATATATTCCAAAGCACCTTAGAATATAATCATTTATTTTTATTTTTTATTTTTTTATTTTTTCAAAAGAAATCAGGTCCACTATATATATTTTTAAAGTGATCAGCTAGAAACTGAATGCCCGTTGACAGCCCTCTATTGGTTGAGACACACTGCCACCCCCCGCCCCCTCCTTTTGCTCCACCTTTGTTTGGCCTCCCGCGCCTTTTTTGAGTTTAAATAACCGCCACATGTGAATGCTGTTTTATGTTGTATATTGTCCTGATGAAGGGGGCTCTCCGCCCCTGAAAGGCGTTGACTGTAAATAAAAAGTATTATGTTATCAATACTTACCTGTTTCTGACTCCTGCTGACAGCGCCATCCGAAAGGATCATTTTCTTTCTTCTTCTGCAACGAACTGCTCCCTGACGAATGCTTCCAAGGCACGGGGCTGGAACCTAGGCAGCAGCGCAGGCATTCCGCACGCTGATCGGGAAAATCAGCACAAGCTTCATATAGGTGTTGTGACTCGTCACAACATCATCTGGTAAGAGTTTTTACTTACCCCTTGTACCAATTATTATACAACACCACACATGAGGCGCTGCCTCCTATCTTTCTTTTATCTTCAACTAAAGAAATATGAAAGAGATGAGAAGGCCAAGCAGCATGACAGAGATGGGGCACAGGATCAGCAGGGGAGTTAAAAAAAAAACAAACTAGGTAACAATACCTATGGTAGACAATAGAGATGAGCGACTTTTGAAAAAATTTGATTCACCAATTCACCCCGACAGAGTGGAGAGGGTGTCAGCAGTAAGTTTCTGTTGACGTCACTGATTATTTTGCCCTTCCTATGAGCCGTCAAAATAATAACCCGCAAAAAACGGATCCTGTCTGTTGAGCATACGTCTTCACTCAGTCAGCATTTGCTCAATAATCCATCATTATTGCTAATGTAAAAAAAAAACTGGAGTGGATCTAAAACAGAGATGACACATGAACCGAATATTTGCATGTCTTCTGTGCTTTGTACCCACTCCTGCTTTTGGATACCAAATCATAAACCAATTCTGATGGGACGATTCAGGCCATACAGCTTCTACACAGACAGGATCCATTGTGCGTCTAATTTTTCCTTCCTTCTGACAGATCAGAAGAAAGATCAAATGAATGATGATGTCATCCAGGCCTAAAGGCAAAATAGTGGCCCAGTCATGAAGTAGGGAGGGTGGGAACAGCATGAGAAGTCCACATAGTGGACCTATGACATTTTGATGAGGTTGAAGCAGCATGAGGATACCACAGAGTGGCCCAAAAACAGAGTGTGGATGTGGCGGCAACAGCAGCAGCATCAGGGAGAGGCCACAGAGTGGAAAGGTGACATAGTGTGGAGATGGCAGCAGCATCAGGATACCACAGAGTGGAAAGGTGACATAGTGTGGAGATGGCAGCAGCATCAGGATACCACAGAGTGGAAAAGTGACATAGTGTGGAGATGGCAGGAGCAGGATACCACAGAGGTGACATAGTGTGGATATGGCTAATTAAAAAGACAGGGGGCACACCAAATAATACACAGAGTGCAAAGGGTGGTAAAAAAAGCATATAACAGATCACCTGACCCGAGAGAGAGTCACAAGAACCACCCCATAAATGCACATCCGACAATAAGTCAATATTAAAAATGTATATAAAGTTTATTGGACACACATAAAAAATGGTATACAATTAGAACAAAGTGTGTAAGTATGCAATATAATATATGTAACCGACACACACAGGTCCACTGGGTTGCCACAAAATAGGCACATGCACTATAAACCAGCATATACAAAATCCAATACAAAGCATCAGGCAAATATAGAGTAAGGTAAGACCACTAAAAATTAAAACGGACCATAATGAGGTCTGATATTGAGAGCCAAACCTACATCAACCGCTGGTACAGTGGACCTGGAAGCATGAGAAACGCCCAACGCGTATTGCCGGAGCAATCCGGCTTCCTCAGGGGTAGAGAGCTGTGTGTTAGGGTATCACATAATATAGGGTAACAAATAAGCTGTAATTACATTCACCTGTGCAGCAGGGTGATGTGGACGGTGTGGAGGCATGTCAGGCAATACATGTCCGGAAACCGGAAGTGTGGAAGTCACATGATCGGCAGGTGGAACGCATATGCGTTCCAACTGTCAGATCACAGCCACACCTCACAAAAGTGCGTGGGGAGGAAAGGGCAATGAGATCTAGCCAGATACAATATAATAAACATTTTTATATTTTAAAATCATGTTGAGCAGTGCAGCAACAACAATACCAGCCGAGCTGGTTGGCACATATGCAGAGATCGTGAACCGGATGTGTGAAAAAACACATGACCGGAAGTAGGATGCCGCAGTGGAACGCATGGTTGAACGCATAGTGCGCTCCACAGGGGATAGTGGAACGCACGATGCGCTCACCGCTGAGGTAGGAGAGCCAGGGGCAGCCCAGTGTGCTGAAGGGGATAAAGAAGGGCATGAAAAACAATAGGGCAGTGTTATACACATAATAAACTTATTATGCCTGAAATGGGGACAGTATGTTAGGCATGCACAGAGGCACTGTTAATAAAGCACCCATATATCTGAATAGACATAGATATAGATATATATGTGTATACATCCGGGGTCAAGCATTGAGCTGTAAATATATGATTAACATCCTATGTACAATACATGAAATAATCATAAATAAATAAATAAAAATGTATATTCGTGGCATTATCATAATATACCAGACAGTCTTGAGTGGGACTTGCAGACTCCTCCCTCCTCCCATTGCAAGCATGGATACATGCTGGAGGTAACTGGTGAGTTGTTTGTGAGTCGGCCTTATGCTCCTGTAATTTGCCCACTGGCTCCTGGTATTTGCCCACTGGCACAGGTAGGAGAGTGTTAGGTCCCGGGCTACTTGAGAAACCTTGTCGCGGTGCCCGGGCTTAGACATGTCCTACACCGTAGGACATGTTGACTAATCTCTCAATTTTAAAACCAGTTTGAGGATTTAGTAATACCGCAGAGTGCACCTGTCTTTTGCTATTTTGTTATATTGTTATATTGATTATCACATCCACACAATTGTTACCTTGTGTAGGATGTCTATTGTGGTACTTGTGGTTCGCTGCGGGCATCCTCCACCGTATGCATGTTTGCTGGGGATTGCCATTAGCAACGGGCCACAAGTGCAGGATTTGCTCCCCTATATATATGCACGACTGCATGTGGGTTTGAGCACCTCCTGCTATACCACGTCATTCCATTCAGTTTGTGCATTATCATAATATCAATATAAATTCCTACAAGATAAACTGATGATAAACAATCATGAACAATAATGTAAAGCGAAGGTAAGAGGACCCTATTCTATGATCCAAGACGTATATTGGACCAAAGGGAAAAAAAGGGAAAAAAATAAATAAAAATGGTGAGGTGATAGATGACATATGACGTGGGAAAGACCACGAGTGTGGAAGTGAAAAGTATGGTGGATACAGAGGTGCCCAAAACGTGTGTGAAAAAAGAAAAAGGAAAATAAAAGTGAAGTGGGTGGAGAAGACCTGTAAGGAATAAGTTGATTAGGTACATAGAAAAATCAATAAATTGATAATCAAGATATAATAGCAAGCCGGGTGGCCGTGCCTACTTTTGTTAAATCTACAGCCCTTTGCAGAAACCCCTGTGTAGGCATGAAATCGCCAGTACCGGGTGGGTGCTGATGTATAGCACATGCGAACTAGTGCACACATCAACACTGTCCCCAGACCGCACAATACAAGCATGTATGTGCTTCAAACAGAAAACCTACTAGTGGGCTACCCATGCAGGTGCCCTGCCACCACGGAGCGGATTGCCCATTGTGGTGCAGACCCCATCACTCCTGGGGTGGCGTAATGCCATAAGGCCCTAGAAGAAGAAGTGGCCCCCCACACGCACAAGATGCTTGTATGAAACCCCAAATTCAGGTATTATAGACGCCAGTGAATGTGAGTTCTTCATTCAATCCATGTGGGGCCACTGTATCCAAATTGAAAATCCATTTGGACTCCAAACGTAGCAACTGGGAAGTGGGCGACCCTCCCCTCAGATTCATGCGCACCACATCAAGGCCGGCATTCCTAAGTCCAGAGGTAATGCACTGGTGACAGTCCAGAAAATGCGCAGCGACTGAGGTTAACGGTTTCTTGGCTTGAGTCCAGTCACGACGGGCCAAGGCAATGTTTGATAGATGCTGTTGGATACGTTTCCATAACTCCTGACCGGTCTGACCCACATACATTTTTTTCCACATTCGCAAATGAGTGTGTAAATCACATTCCTAGTATGGCAGTTGATGTAATGACCCAAAGATATCACGGCCGGATGCCTGCAGGTGGAAAAGGAGTCAGTGCAGATCATGTATTGACAAATATTGCAATTCCCGCACGGGTATGTCCCACGCATTCTGACACCCCTCCCCAACCCTTGTGTAGGCCTCTGGAAATGACTACGTACCAGTTTGTCCTGTAAGTTTGGAGCTCTGCGTGCGATAATCTTCGGACTTGGGTTGACATAACCGCTCAGCTAGTCTGGATATGGCAGCAGCAGCATCATCATACCACAGAGTGGCAAGGTGACATAATGTGCATATAGTGCAGGGACAATATAGGTTAGATGTGGAAGGTCAAGGAGGCGGTAACCTGCCTGATGCAACCAAACCTCTACCCACTTTGTGGCGCTGAATCAATATCTCTAGTTAGTGATCCATACAGGACCTATCAATATGTACCCCATACTAAATGGGAACGATTGTTCAAAAACGTAGGTCTCTATTTATATCCAGAAACACAGTGATAGTTAATCAGTCAAACCCACACTTACACAGGTTCCCAAATATGGCTAGGGCCTGTGGTGGAGGGGTAGACATAACCACATAACAGAAGCATGTTAGAAGTGTAAATAGAGACTGACAATAAAACCAAAAAATGTGCATTGTGACTTACTTCACGAGGGGTGTGGTAACCCGGATAAACTCAAGACATCGGGTGACCCTATAAACCCCCCCAGCCTGGAATGCCTGTAGAGTGTTAGAAGTTGAAGCCAGCCATCGTCACACTTGGCATCTTTTCAGGTTCTTTATTTCATAAGTAAATCCGGCTCAACGCGTTTCGGGATCATGCAAAGTCCCTTTATCAGGAGCAATCCAATAAATAATAAGTACTTATTATTTATTGTACTGCTGAACTGAAGTGCGTATATATTTTTCAAGTAGTACTGAAATACGCCCCTATTCGCTTTCACCAAAAATAATTGCAGCAGTGAACTGAGAATATATATTTCTTGTTGGACTGAAATAGGCCACTATACACTTTGACCAGGAAAAAATTTAAGAGTGAAGTGTGTATACATTTTTCTTAAAGTACTGAAATACACCCCTATTCGCTTTCACCAGAAATAACTGCAGAAGTGACCTAAGAATATATTTTTCTTGTTGGACTGAAATAGGGCACTATACACTTTCACCAGAAAGCAATTAAACAGTGAAGTGCGTATATATGTTTCTTGTAGTACTGAAATGCACCCCTATACACTTTCACCAGAAATAACTGCAACAGTGCAGTGCGTATATACTTTTATTTTTTTACTGAAATACACCCCTATACACTTTCAACAGAAATAACTGCAGAAGTGAACTGAGAATATATATGTCTTGTTGGACTGAAATAGGCCCCTATACGCTTTCACCAGAAATCACTGCAGAAGTGAAATGCGTATATATTTTTTATTGTAGTACTGAATAAGATACTAAGATATAAACCACTAAAGGCTTTTCAACATAACACTTGCGGCCCAATATCAAAAAGCTGGAATGACAGAGCTGTCTAACGACTATTTGGATTCCCAAATAATCATTCCCTGAACTTGTAAATCACTTTTCTATCAATGTCCCTAGCGCATCTCTCCCTGCACTAAGATACTGTGTAATGATTCCTCCCTATCCTCTCCCTGCACTGATAAATCCTTTTTTTTTTCTTTCCCCACAATAGTTTTTCCACTTGCTGTCCCTAGCGCCTTCACATGTCTGTCCCCGCACTCTGAACACTGGAAAATGGCAGAATCTAAAATGTCTGCCGTATTTATAGGGCTTTGACATCACAGGGCTGGCTGGCTGCTGATTGGCTGCATGCAGGCATGTCAATCTGGGTGATCCCACCTTCCCAGTGTTCCTTGCCCCATGTCCTTAGTCCTCACACATGTACCCGCCATTTTAGGAAAAATGTGATTTGTTACCACGAAGCGCGAGGAAATTCGCATTCGTTGCAGCTTCGATTCGCTCATCTCTAGTAGACAATCCACCACTGCTTGGTTGATCCCATACTTAGTGCTTCTGGGTGGCACAGATCTGTAGTGGAGTCCCCCTTAAGAGGAACCAATTTGTCACCCAAGACGTTGGTGGGTATTTACTCCTAGAGTCGTGAAAAGCCCTTACAGTTGGCAAAACCTATTACCATAAGGGCTAATTCAGATCCTTACTAATGGGGCTTTCCATCTTCTATGTATGCCACCGTCCCAGGCTCAAACACAATAGAATATAACAAAATGCAGCCCCTCCTAAAGATGATGTGGGAGAAAATTAAGGTTTGTTTCTTCATAAATAGTCTATTTTATTGTAGTATAAATTATCCCACTGTTATTGTATATATAGGTCATGTGATCAATAAAGGATAATTGTTTATATGTGAAATAGTCCATAAAAGTATTAAACCCCAGCAGCAAATTATCCTTTCACTGTCCTTCACAAAGCCTTGACCTAAAACATATCACAAACATATATTTTGGATAGGATTGCTCATTGCAAACCAGAACTACTCTTACAGTTACATGTTTGAGAAATGCTCTTGTGGCTCAGTGGATTTTATCCCTAAAGCTATTATCTAAAACCTACTGGAAAGTTATCCCAGAAGGGTAGAGTCGGTAAGGGCCAACTTCATATCAGTATCCATGGTTCTGGAATGAGATGTTCATGAAATGCATATGGTTTTTAAGTATACACCCTAATTAATAATTTTTATTTGCAAATATGAATCCATTCCGAATAGTCTTTTAAGTCTACAGAGAAAAAGTTCATGTGCTACTGAAATGCCAGCCACACTTTGCAGTTACTATTCAAAAGGAATGCAGAAGGCACTTTACAGTGAAAGATATTATGATCTAAATATATCTATTACCTTCGTAATAAAAGGATATAACAATTTAAAGCTTTAGAATTGTACTCAATGCCATATTGCTAGCTTTAAGCTTCTAATAAACTGTTATGGCACTCCTTATATTAGTAGCATCTCTATAAATTGCCTACAGAAGACTTTGTGCATAGTTATATGCATTGCCCAAAGTGACATCTGAACAATATTATGTGTATATTTCTGTATAGGCATAATAGGCTATGAATGAAAGGTGGGAAATGGCAATATATTATGCAAATGGCTTTCTGGAAGAGCCAGTTTAATCTTATATCTACTGTATGTTAGTCAGCGTGAGCCAGGCCTTGAATCTGTCAAAGAACAGTGAAGGTAATGACGCTCTAGGGAACTGTCAGGGGATACTTTTTGGAGTATCTCAGATACTATAAATAATATAATTGCAATGAGTGTTATTAAACCCATAACAGTGGTGATAGCCACCACCTGACATTGAACACCACTTAGACCTAAAAAAAAGAAATATACTGGACTTAGTTCCTCTGTTTGTGCAAGTGGAGGACTGAGAATACTCTGAATCCCTGAGCATTAGAGGTCATGGGCTCTTGATTATTACATTAAAGGTCAAGAAACTCTTACCAACCATTAAAGCTATGGTGGATAAAACGTGCATTAGAGGAGAATTTCTAATTAGCTTTTTTGCTGGTCCATAAAGTACCTGGCTAAGGGGCTTTGGAGTACCTCTAGTCATTGGCCTTTGAGCATCTGTACTATAGACATCTACAGTATATGTATTATTTGTTAGACATAGCTTTGACATTTTAATCAGTTCTCGGTTCTCACTCTGGTTCATTATCAAAGGGTAATAACTAGAGATGTGCGAAGTTTTGTAAAATATGATTCGGCAACTTTGCCAAAGTTAGCCAAGAAATTTGATTAGTTACGAATTAATTTTTTATGAATCGCTATAAATCAGGTATACCCAGGTCACTCTGCCTTAGGGTACAGCCACACAGAGCAGCCGTGCTGCAAGCGGGATACGTCCAAGTTGCGGTGAAGAACTGTGTGGCCAATTAGCCTGCAGCTGCCTTTCATTTAATAATGAAGACCGCACTGTATAGTTTTTCTTCATTGTTAATATCCAAGAAACACCATGAGACACCTTTAAAGGGTTTCTAACACTTCGGTTTCACATATTTAGCTGTCAGACACTAGCGATCCGCTAGTGTCTGCTCTGCCCAACCATCCTAATATAATTGCTTTTGGGGCAGCCGTTTTGCTAAAAAAAGAACTTTTATTAATATACTAATGAGCCTCTAGGTGCTATGGGGGCGTCATTAGCACCTAGAGGCTCCGTCTACCTTCAGAAACTGCCGCCGCCCAGCGCGTCCCTCCAGCCCGCCCATCTCCTCCTGAATGCGATCCTCCTTGTGAGCGCCTGTATTCTGCGCATGCGCAGTGAATGTCTAACCGCTTCCTTGCTCAGACATCTCCACTGCGCCTGCGCGATGACGCCATAGTGCTCCGAGGAACAGGTGCAGTGGAGATGTCTGAGCAGGGAAGCGGTCAGACATTCACTGCGCATGCGCCGAATACAGGCGCTCACAAGGAGGATCGCATTCAGGAGGAGATGGGCGGGCTGGAGGGACGCGCTGGGCGGCGGCAGTTTCTGAAGGTAGACGGAGCCTCTAGGTGCTAATGACGCCCCCATAGCACCTAGAGGCTCATTAGCATATTAATAAAAGTTCTTTTTTTAGCAAAACGGCTGCCCCAAAAGCAATTATATTAGGATGGTTGGGCAGAGCAGACACTAGCGGATCGCTAGTGTCTGACAGCTAAATATGTGCAACCGAAGTGGTAGAAACCCTTTAACCACTTCCCGACCGCCCATTGATTATAAACGTCCTGGGCGGTTGGGTTTATCTCTGAATGGAAGTTCTGGAACGTCCTTTCAGAGATAGCAGATGCACGCTAATCGTGCAGCTGCCGAGCGGGGGGCCCGCTGTCAGTGACAGCAGGGTACCCCAGAGAGAAGGCAGAACCCGTTCCTGGGTGTCCCTGCCTTCTAGATCGCGATGTGCCACTTCGGTCCTGGCCCGGTGGTTATGTGATCGCCCGGGGCCGGGGGAGTGCAGGAGCTGTCAGGTCTTCCATAGACCTTCATCAGCCCTGCACTGAGGCTGTACAGTGCTGTATTATGCTGTACAGCCTCTCTGGGGGGGTGTATTTACCCTATAACTGGGGCTACTATATCAGCCCCCTTTACAGGAGAAAAAAAATAGTAAAAAAAAAACAAAATGAAGTAAAATGTTCCCCAGAGGTCTTGTATGATCTTTTGGGGGACCGAAAATGTAAAATAAGAAATAAAAAAAATAAAATAAAAAATAAATGAAGTGTTTTGACAAAAAAAAGTTTCACATAAAAAAATCCCCCCTAAAAACAAAGTTAACCCCTGTTTTCACCTTCCTGCCTAGGCCATTTTCTGCAAATCTGACGTGTCACTTTATGTGGTAATAACTTTAAAACACTTTTACCTACACAGGCCATTCTGAGATTGTTTTCTCGTCACATAACATACTTCATGACAGTGGTAAAAATGAGATAAAAAATTTCTTTACTTTTATAATAAATAGTAATACCTCCAAAAATAATAATTACTTTACATTCCCCATATGTCTACTTCATGTTTGGTTCATTTTGAAAATTACATTTTATTTTTTGGGGACCTTAGAAGGCTTAGAAGTTTGGAAGCAAATCTTAAAATTTTTCGTAAAATTTCCAAAACCCACTTTTTAAGGACCAGTTCAGGTCTGAAGTCAATTTGTGAGGCTTACATAATAGAAACCACCAAAAAATGACCCCACTTTAGAAGCTACACCCCTCAAGGTATACAAAACTGATTTTCCAAACTTTGTTAACCCTTTAGGTGTTCCACAAGAATTAATGGAAAATGGAGATGAAATTTCAAAATGTAACTTTTTTGGCAGATTTTACATCTCAATAAAAAAAATTCCAGCAGCAAAGCTGGAAAAAAATTTAGCTGCTGGAAAAAGCTTCAAAAATGTGACCACATTTTGCAAACTATGGGATAAGGTGCCATTTTTTTTTTGTACTATTTGGGGTACATATGATTTTCAATTGCTCTATATTACATTTTTTGTGAGGCAGGGTAACCAAAAAATTGATGTTTTGGCACAGTTTTTTATTTTTAACAACATTCATCTGACAGGTTATTTCATGCGCTATTTTTATAGAGCAGGTTGTTACGGACACAATGATATCAAATATATATTCTTTCTATGATGTTTGTTTCAGGTTTACATAATAAAGAATTTTTGAACAAAAAAAAAAGTAGGTTTTTGTATCTCCATTTTCTGAACGCTTAATTTTTTTTATTTTTCTGCCGATTGTCTTTTTGCCGATTGTCGTTTTTTGCAGGAAGTGTTGACATTTTTATTGGTACCAATTACGGGTACATATGATTTTTTGATCATTCATTATTACACTTTATGGGGCAAGGTGACAAAAAAATTGGTTGTTTTGGCGCTGCTTTTATTTATTTATTTTTACAGCGTTCACCTGAGGGATTATGTTATGTGACTTTTTTATAGAGCAGATCGTTACGAACATGTCAATGCCTAATATGTCAACTTTTTATTATTTATTTAAGTTTTACACAATAATAGCATTTTTGAAACTGAAATAATGATATTTTAGTGTATCCATAGTCTGAGAGCCATAGCTTTTTTAATTTTTAACCGATTCTCTTAGGTAGGGTCTCATTTTTTGTAGGATAAGGTGACAATCTGATTGATAGTATATTGGTGGACATACACCTTTTTGATCACTGGCTGTTGCAATTTTTTGACATTTTTTTTTTTTTCTACGGTGTTCGCTTGAGTGGTTTGGTTATGTGACATTTTTATAGAGCTGGTTGTTACGGACGTGGCAATACCTAATATGTCATTCTCCCTTAGTACAATGTTATAAGGGAAAATAATAAAGATCGGGTCCCCATCCCGATCATCACCTAGCAACCATGCGTGAAAATCGCACCGCATACGCACTTGCTTGCGGATGCTTGCGATTTTCACGCAGCCCCATTCACTTCTATGGGGCCTGCGTTGCGTGAAAAACGCACAAAATAGAGCATTCTACGATTTTCACGCAACGCACAAGTTATGCTTGAAAATCCGGATTCAGTGCGGGTGCAATGCGTTCACGTGCGGACATCTCGCCCGTGTGAAAGAGGCCTAAGGGTGCAGACTGGATGGTATTGGTTGTCATGCTGGCACCGGAATAATAAAGGCTTTCATTTTATTGGTATTGAATTACATTTAGGAATAAGTACATGTAGGAATAAATAAATAAAACTGACGCAAAATAAGTCTCCCTGCACCCTTCCTGCACTATCTCTCTCTCCAATATTCTTCTGCTAATCATTTCCATAACACTATCCATTGCGCATGAGTGCTTGCAACATCTCTCCCTATGCTCAGCTCACAGGACAATAGTGGAGACTGCATAGAATGAGAGTTTTTTACATCACAGGGGTTGACTATCTGCAAATTGTCTGACTGCACGGCATTATGGGTGATCCCAGGCTTCTTACTTTCACTTGGTAACACATGCAGCCTCCATTTTAGGAAAAACTTATTCATTACCACAAAGTGCAAGGAAATCAAAGTTTAGCTTAACTTTGAACCGAATTCCGCTTCGATTTGCGCAGCACTAGTGAAAACCTAAATAAAAGTTTTAAGACAAGTTGACTCAGTGGGTAGAACTACTATTTGACTACTGTTGTCATGGGTGTGAATCTAATCACGGTAACATCTAAATGAAAATTGTTCTCCCCAAGTTTGGGTAAATTTCCCCTTACAATTGATGTTTAGAATACTTTGACTGTGAAAAATATTCTCTGTACAGGCAAGATATCAATAGGAACTTATAAGGGCCCTAAAGCCTATTTCTCATTATTGGGAATATCGAGTTCTATCTGCCTAAACTGCTATTTAGAGGAAATTTGGTGGCCAGATGTTTATATTTCTCATAGAGAGAGGGGAATAAATGGTTGATAAATGCTTCCAAAGAATCAGCTTTTCACATTACAATTTTAAAGGGTTCTGTTGACAATATCAGCATGTGCTCACAATTATTATTGCTAATAATAATGGAAATCTGTCACCAATATCATCACCATTAAACTTAAACTATTGTCTTGCAGCACTTACTACCTCCTTTCCAGGTGTGCTTTTCTTTCCTTTCTGCTTGGTTTCTATCTTGAAAAAAATCCACTTTATTCCTTATGCAAATGAGCCAGTAAGGTGCCCAGAGGGGTGGTTTTTTTGTTCAAAGGTGCCCAGGAACTCCCCCAGTGAGTGCCCAGGCCTGCCCTCCAGCAGAGTCCAAGCACTCCTCTCCTTGGCTCACACTCTACGCCCCGAGCAGCGTGGTTGTCCCCACCCACCATATCACTTACAGCAGATAACCCCGCCCACCCTTTCTTTCAGCGTCGCTGACAAATCTCGCCTCACTTCTTCTCCTTCTCTTCAAGCAGAGGATGAAGCCGTCACTGGGCTCGGTGCATGCCCAGTAAAACATTTGAGGTAGTAAGTGCTCCAAGACAATAGTTTTACTTTAATGGTGATGATTCTGGTGACAGATTAGCCACACATTATATGAAATCTACAGGGTTGGACTGGCCCACTAGAATCAGAATCTGGAGGGACAGTCTCTGATGCCACAGTGGTCTCCAAAGGTCTAGGTGAAATATCCCATTTGGAGGTGCCTTTGGGGCCAATTACTTGCCACTAACAACCATTTCTTTCATTCAAAACCTATTAAACTTTATTGATGATCATATAGTTTTGGGCATTGAGAATAATTTCCTCAGGTGGGCCTGAGAAACCCCAATCTGACATTGTATATCTGTACTAAGGAGGACAATATCAAACATTTACCTAACACCCTCACCAACCTTGTTTTCAGACTTTGGCTTCAAAGAATCACTGCACTTTCACACAATTTAATTTATTTTAATAGATAATGGTGTAACTAGCAAATTTGAAAATGACTTCATTTAACAAAATATCACTGCATCCATCTGAAAAAAGCTGTAAGTCATGGCCACTAGGGGTCTCATTTCCACCTAAGTTGCAGCCCACTGCCTGTTCTCAAGCAAGATCCATCCCTGGTAACAGAGATTAAGAAGATGACTTACAGGAAAAGGGGGCAGGTCAGAGTTAGCTAAGATACTGAGCCTGATAGAAATCTGCTTCTACACAACTTCTGAACATCACAGGAGCCCCCTTTCTTTCCGTAAGTGTGATTTATTCCTCCTTATCATCTTTATGAGCCCCTTAGGGGGAAAAAATGGGAAGTAAGGGAAATGAGGTCACTCCATACAGTACAGAAGTAAGACACACCTTGATACTGTGTGAAATGCATCTATCTGTGCAGAAGAAATGTTTAGGGAAACCCAAACATAACTGTTCATTTACAGTTATTATAGTAAAAAAGCATATCTATTATGAAAACTTTTTTTGAAAACTCAGGGACTCTTTAAGACAATAGGACTCTTTTTCTGGAGCGACATACTGGTCTCATTAATTTTAATTCCAAATAATATAACCTAGCCCACCATTTACCCAACACAATATCAATTTATGATTACCATTGCTGCATCATGCCTTAACATTTCTTCTCAAAGAAAACACCCATCATATTTCCAAAGCTTTTTTTTCACACTAGAACCTGTCTCAGTCCTCGTTCTTCACAACATTGTATCACAGGAAAGAGGAAAATTGATTTTTTTTTCCATTACTACAATCAAAATGATAATTCACTTCTTTTTTTTATTTTTATTTCAATATCTGCTTTTCCGAGACAGAACAGATTGCAATTCATACTTCATATACGTTTATGAAACTCTACCTCTGCCACATTCTGTATTAAAAACTTGATGCTGTGATTGGCAGATCTCAGAGATGAAACTGTATCGCTTTGTCACATCTTCGTCAAAAGCAATATACATGTTAAATAGAAAATAAAGCTACTACTCTCCTAATAATATCTCCCGTACATGAAAACTGGGAGGGAAGAAAACGGCGGAAGAGAAAAGTAGAAGTAATAAAATACTGCAGCCATGTTCTTACATAGTGTTTTTAATTAAAATATATGTTCATCATTAGTGCTGCTGATAAGGTAATCAGCTGTTGCTTCAACTTCTTGAAGTAATTTGTCACATCAAATCAAAACGTGCCCCTTACATCCTCAAGGTGAACTGAGTTTTTTTTTTGTCTTTTTCAAACAACCTGATTAGCACTTGGACAAATGTGTCTAATTTGTTCCTAGCAGCTAGGCAGGTGCTGATTTCCCTTGGGTAATCTTACCCTGATACCTGTCTTGAGTGGAAGTTTCAGAAATTCTTTCAACATGATTTGCCAAGCAAAGCGTATACTAGTTGCATTTCTGATGCATTTTTTTTGTCAGTAAGTGAATTCTGAAGAAAAAAACTTTTGGTTGCTTAAAAAACATTTAGGATGGCAGGAAGAGGCAGGGGAGTATCATAGACAAGTCAAATGTTGGCATGGTTGGAGTCTTTGTATAAGGTTGGGACTTCACAGTGACTTTTGCTGCAATACTGCTAAAAATTTTTATTTATTTTGTGATGGCAGTCACATCAACATGTTAATAGCACTAAGCTCCATTTCACTTGTGAGGCAGCAGTGCCACACAACGATCTTTGGTCACATGATGCTCTCGAAGGCCAAAGTTGGCCATGTAACTCCAATCTTAATCCACAAGAGTTCTAGGTGGGCCTTTTAAAGGATTTAAGGAAATCATATGAAAATATTTGTGTGCAAATTATTTCTGTACAATATATGAGAGAAGCATTTACCCCCTTAAAGGAGTTTTCCAGTACTTTTATATCTAGAGAATAGGCCATTAATAGATGATTGGTGGAGTTCTACACCCTGCCCTGCTACCGATTAGCTCTTTCTGTTTGAGATCCAAACCCAACTGTTATGGACAATGGTTGTGGAACCACTGTGCCAACCAACTGGTTTGGTGTTGGGCTAATACTTAGGGCCTTGTCCAGGAGATCCGCAGGTTTCCACCTTTTAAACCCTATACAGGGATCTGTTTTTTGCTACAGGAGGGCCACCAGGCTGCTACCAATTGGAATTGTCTGGGTGTAGTTAGCAGCTGACGCACATATGTCAAAAACTCCAGAACAAATCACCATAGACCAAGGCAATGCATGCAGACAGAACCAGGTGGAGAGCAGGCTCACAGAGTACATAAATCTCAGGCAAACACAGACTGAACCAGACAAATTCAGGCAAGCAGAGTACATACTAATACATGGAACAGACCTCAGGATAGGTCATCAGTATTTAATAGGTGTCGGTCCGACTCCTGACACCCCCACCAATCAGCTGTTTAAAGCAGAGTCGGTGCTTGTATGAACACTGCTTTCTTTTTCAAGATTACACTTCAAGCTTGCAGTGGCTGCACAGTGTAATTACAAGTGCAAGTCTCTTCCAAGTGACTGAGAACAAGCGCTTATAATTGCACTGCGCCACCGAAACCTCTGAGACGACACACAGTAATCTTCAAAAGCAAGCAGAGCTTGTATAAACGCTGCCTCCACTTCAAACAGCAGATTGACGGAGTTGGTGGGAGATGGACTACCACCAATCAGATATTAATGACCTATTCTGGCTGCACAACCCCTTTAAGGAAAACCTGATTCAGTCTACCAAAGAGATTTGAGACAGGGATGGAGGTTCACCTTTCAACAGGACAATAAAACCTACTGCTAAAGCTACACTTGGGTTGTTTAAGGAGAAACATTTACAGTAAATGTCTTGAAATGGCCTAATAAAATCTGATCCAGGGGAGAATCTGTCTTATGACATGAAGACTTCTGCACATCAACACAACCCATCTAACGTGATGGAGTTGGAGCAGTTTTGCCTGAAAGGATGGGCAAAAATTCCAATGCCTCATACTTCTGCCAACTCTAGACTCTGTAATTGTGCCACTCTGTGGCCTTCTCCTGGTGCTGCCAACTCCAGACTGTGTCATTGTGCCACTCGGTGACCTCCTCATACTGCTTCCACCTCCAGATTCTGTCATTGTGCCACTCGGTGGCCTCATCATGCTTCTTCCACCTCCAGACCCTTTCATTGGGCCACTCTGTGGTCTCCTCATGCTGCCTCTAAATCACCACTATGTCATAGGTCCACTATGTGGACTCATGCTGTTCCCACCCTCCCCACTTCATGACTGGGCCACCATTTTGGCTTTCGGCCTTATTGACATCATCATTTATTTGACCTTTCTTCTGATCTGTCAGAAGGAAGGAAAAATGAGATGCAAAATGGATTCTGTCTGTGTAGCAGCTGTAAGGCCTGTATGGTCCCATCAGAATGTGCTTATGATTTGGTAGCCAAAAGCAGGAGTGGGTACAAAACACAGAAGACATGCAAATATTCCATTCACGTGTCGTCTCTGTTTTAGATCCACATTTTTTTGGGCATTAGCAATACTGATGGATTATTGAGCAAATGCTGACCGAGTGAAGACTGATGCTCCACAGACAGGATCCGTTTTTTTGTGGGTTATTGTTCTAACGGATCAGAGGAAGGGCAAATTAATCAGTGATGTTAACACAAACTTACTGCTGACACCCTCTCCACTCTGTCAGGGGCCTCTACTTGTATAGGCGTTTAATAGAACAGGTTCTGTAGACATCTTTGTAGAATCAGCTGACAACGGTGTAAAAGGAGTGCTTTTCTTCTTAGCGCTAGCATCGACCTGTAAGGCTGAGTTCATACTTTGTGCTATTTGGTCAGTTTTGGCCCTGTGACTGCCCAAATAAGTGAAGTGTGCAGTGATTCTAAGAGTGACGCCTGTCATCTGCATGTCATACGACTCACAGTATTATTTCACTACCACATCAGGCTCCCTATGCATGTTACTGCAAGGCACAGTGTTAAATAGACGGTTTTTAACATAGGAAATAGCTGTTTTTAAACATAATTTGCCGCAAATTTGGGGAAAAATTTGGTTAACCTGCGAATCAAATTTTTGAAAATTTCACTCATCTCTAATTACAATATTCACTTATGTTATAGACAATAAAAAAATGAGTTCTTATATTTTGCAAAATTTACATTCTTGGGGAATGCGCCACACATGGTATCATCATCTCCATAGATTTCATCCACAGCTGGATACAGGATCACTTTGCTCTCTCTGTCAAATGTAAAATGTCAGTCACACAATGAGCTGGAAAGGATTGTAAAAGGGACATTTACACCTTTGACTTTTACAGTCAAATCATTTTGTGTGACACATTCAAGAAGATAGCCCCATTCAGGGGACTGCACAAGGCTACAACGTTATTAGATACACTTGCTACAATGTTAACCCATGGCGAAACAATATTTTTATAGGTGATTTGAAGAAACCAAACACAGCTATACTAAAATAATAATTGTATTATTTAATTACTGTATATGAGCATATCAAGGAAAGCAGGGGATCTGGAGCTCTGTATCAGAACAACAGAGCTCAGATTGCAATATATTCAAAATTGTCCAGGTTAAATTTTACTTTGGCAGTCTGTGTCTGCTACTAGCCTGTGCCCCTCCTTCTGCAGCATTGCTAGGGTTTATCCCTCCATTTTTTCTGTATTCTGATTTCTAGGTAGCACTGCAAGGGTTAATGCTCATTGGTTTCCGTGTCCACCTGCTTGTCTAATGGATAAATCAGCCCTGTTATATATTGTCTGTCGTCTGTTCCACCCCTGGATGGAGAAACAGGTTCTGTCTAGTCTTTCTAGTCTGCTGGATCCTATGCAGGAGCTATTATACAGTTGTCTGTCTCTGGACAGAGTCTGTCTGTCTGCCATTTGACCTGTGCCTGTTACCCTGATCTGTTCACCTGCCTATGCTCTGACTTTTCCCTGTTTCCTGGATTCTGACTCTGTATCACCTGCTCTGATTCTGGGGCTGTTTATAGGATTGGCATGTACACTGATGCTTCATCTCAACCTGGTTCTTACTGTGAATATTAACTAATCCCTTGATGCTTTGCAGTGCTGTCGCTGGCAACTATCCCAGGAGGGAGCAGCGTGGTGGCTCCCCTGCAACAAAGGCCAGATCCCTGTATAGGGGTTAAAGAAAGAAATCCATGTGTCTGCTGAGACAACGTCCACCGGAATAGCCAAACCTATCAAACCTATTAGTTGGCACAGTGGCTCCACAACCATTGTCCGTAACAATAAATGATAGACTTTTGGAGGCCTACAGCCAACTATAGATGGAGATTACTAGGGACAGCCTTATACAGATCTCATTAATTAATAAAACACTTGTCTTTGGTGAGTTCCATCTAGTGGTGGCTGCAGAGTTTTCTCATGTGTAACTGTATGTGGTGATGATTGAAGTTCTGAAAAATTTGATTTGGCTGTTTCACCGAAGTTCGCAAAGAAATTTGATCCGTGATAAATTAGTTTGTCCCAATGCGCATTCCTTTGTATGTAGTGGATGCAATAACAGGGAACGGCGATCACGCTGCCCACATCATTGAACCCCTCAGAGTCTGCATTAATCGCTGATGGTGGAATCTGATGCTACAATTGAGCCTTTGACATTTGCCCACGGAGAGGCCGTTGTGGCCATCTTCATTGAAGACACTGCATGAAAACGCACACGCAGCACTTTATCACGCTGGCCAGATGCGATGACGTCATCACTGATGACGTCACCGCAGCCAGCCAGCGTGCTGGTGTTGTGACATCACACATCAACCTGTGCAATATTTTGCAGTGTATCTTCAATCAAGATAGCCGCAACTGCCTCTCCGCAAGCAAATGGATAAGCTATTTATTTATTTATTTTACTGCCATTTCAGGAAGAATACATTCAATAGCACAAAGCTCGAGGAAATGTGGCTTCATGGCCAATCAAATTCTTCCTGAAATTCGGATCTAAGTAATTAAATTTGGCTTCAATTATTATTATATCACATCTTTAAGGATAGTAGGAGATTTAGCTTGGTTTCAGAAAATTTTGCTCATACTATCTCATAGCCTCTTAATGATCCAGTGTACTAAAAAATAAAGACTATAGCCAAGACCAAAGTTCCACATGCTTTAAGGGCCCATTCCACAAGCCTCTTTTCTGAGCCATAGTGTATTTTTGATTTCTTTCTGAATTGATGTTCATTTGTTCCTTTCTATTGTTACAACTCTTTCTCCTGACCTGTGCACTGTCTATGTGCCTGCTGCCTTGATACAGTCAATATTGTCCTGCTTCCAAGTAAGCCTTGCTAATGGAGAGTACACCCGGGCAGCAACTTAGAGAGATATTGGCTGAAGTGAAAAGGTACATAGACTTAGGTAGGGGTTAAAGTGACCTACCCTGCCCCCCTAATTTCCTGGATTTGAACCCAATTGAGCATCTGTTAGTTCACCTTGATCGTAGTGTTTGATCTATGGATCCTTCCCCATGCACCCGCCAGCAGCTGTGGGATACATTGCAGTCAGCATGGATCCAGATACCTGTGACAACCAACTCTACTCACATAAAGTTAGGAGTATTTGGATTTCGGCTAAAATTAATGAAAACGTAAAAAGTTCATGCTACAGTGATATTATATTGTGAAAGTAAGGCATTTAAGTAGAGGCATGCAATGATAATTTTCTCATCTCAAACAATTTACTGACACAAAAGCCATCAATAGTGGTGTCTCAATAATGTGTCATGTGGCCTTGAGCATCAATTATAGCTTAACAATGATGTCTTATGCTGTTCACAAGTCGACTTATTGTCTGCTAAGGCATGGCATGCCACTCTTCTTGAAGGGCAGCCCTCAGGTCATTGAGGTTCTGGGGTACAGAGTTACGAGCCTCTACAGGCTGACTCAGCTGATCCCATAGGTTTTCAATGGGATTCAGGTATGGCCATTCCAATTGAGGTACCCCAGCCTCCAGCAGCTATTCCGTAATGATGCCACCTCAATGAGCTGGAACATTGTCGTCCATGAAGATGAAATTCGGCCTGTGTTGTTTATGCAGAGGCACAATGACTGGATTAATGATGTTATTCAAGTAGTATGGGCTTGTCACTGTACCATTCACAAAGTGTAGGGCAGTTCTGAATTGACTAGACACATCTGCCCACACTGTAACACCAGCACCACCACCAAAGGCTCGTCTGATGACAAACGTGACTGAGCTCTCCTTGACGTCTCCAATATCATTGGCAGCCATCATTTATGTTCAGTGTGAATAGACTTTCATCAGTGAACAGCACTGAGGCCCACTGGTCCCTCGTCCAGTGTCGATAATCCCTGGCCCATGCAAAATGCTGACACCTATGCCTGGTGGTGTGGTCAGGTACCCTTACAGGTTGTCTACCACACAGACCACGCTGATGTAAATGGTTTCAAATGGTCTAATGTGACACTTGGGTGCCTAAATTGTGTGACATTCATCATTTGGTTCCGCAGGGCATTGTTCACAATGAAGCAGTTATCTGTATGGGATGTGGCCAAAGGACTTCCACTTCTATTATTTTCTGTGACTCTTCCAGTCTCTCTGTATCTCTTTTGCAACCTGCTGATGACACTGTGACACGCTAAGCTCAGTCCACTTCCATCTGAGAACATCCTGCTTAAAGCCTCGCAATGGTGAGGTACTGTTGATCAACTGTTAGGTGTTGTCTTGTTCTCATGATGTCAAAATGTGAACATCATGATGAGGAGGACTGTTACTATTTCTAATTTAAGCATAAAATGTATTGGGTGATTCATGGATCAAATACCTGTTGTGGATTTTGCCATTAAGCTCCTTGTTAGAGAACAGCAAGTTGTGCATAAAGTACTGCAACACTGAACAATTGGACATGTGCATTTAAAGTTTAGAGAAGGTCACATTAAATTCACTTTTAAAGGTTAGAGCGCAATTTAGGTTCATCCTGAAATTTTGCCCACAAGCCAAATATCCCTAGTAGTATACTAGGACCTTTTTGAGTCACTCCCAGCCCATCTAGCAGCTACTCTTGCTGCAGTCGGAGATTACACTGAATATTAGATGGTGGTCATAATAATGTGACTTAACAGTGTATTATAAAATTAGGCAACACAGAATTTTATATTTCTAAATGACACATTTTTCTGAAATATACATAATTTATTTAAATTTTAAAAATTGTATTCTAGTTCCTTACCATTTTTCAAATATTAAATCTAGTTTAGATCCCCTGTAATACATTCTCATTAGCAGAAAAAGAGTAAAATATAACTCCAGGCATGTGTGTTAATATTACATATTCTGCTATATAAACTGAATAAGAACTGCAGCACTTTTATGGTAAAAGTGGGCAAAAATATACACGAGTAGACTGAGGAGGGCACATTTATTTATATGAAGTCAATAAATCTAGAAGGCAACTCACCAGAGATCTATGTTCTTTTGCCTTTGTCCAAGTTTTCTTCTCCAATTTGTGTCTGTTTTCCGAAACTTTTTCTTTCAAGTATAACATTCTCCATGACCCCTGTGCACAAGCTGTAGATTGCTTTATTGTTCTGATACATCTTATTGTATTAAAACTTGGAGATATACCCAACCAATTTTTAGAAACAGATATTAGAAAAATCAATTTTTAAGTGCAATAAAGACCAGCATAAAGACGCAGTGTGAAGAAAAGCAGTGAACCTGGACATGTAAACTGGTTGAATAGCTCTTAATGTAAAAATCTATAGGCACCCTAGTCTTCTATGGGCTACAAATTCTGGTTAAGGCCTCATGCACACGTCCATTATGCGGCCGTTCCGTGCATTGGGGACTGCAATTCGCGGTCCCCAATACACGGGCAACGTCCGAGCGGTGGCCGGGATGGATCGAGACCAATTCAACTTGAATGGGTCCGTAATCTGTCCGCACCGCAAAAAAATAGAAACACCACTGAAGCACTCCGTAGTGCTTCTGTGGGGTTCTGTGCCTCCATTCCACACCGCAGCTCTGGATTTAGGACCCTTTCAAGTGAATGGGTCTGCATCCGTGATGAGGGGAGCACACGGCCGGCACCCGCACAACAGCCAGCACCCGCATATTGCGGACCCGCTGTTTGCGGGCCGCAATACGGCCATAGCCGGGCAACAGCCGTGTGCATGTGGCCTAACGGGAAGAGGCAGTGTCTGTGTCTTAACCTCTTCCTGACACAGCCATTTTCCATTTTTCACTTCTGTTTTTATTTCTTTTACTTCCTGCTGTCCAAGATTTTTTTTATTTTCTTGTTCACTTAGCCATATGAGGCTAATATTTTGCATGATATGTAGGATTGCACATAATGTAATGGGAAGCTGGAAAAAAAAATTCTATTATTTTTAATGTTTTAATTCAGAATGGAGAGTACACTTTTTTTTATAATTTTTGTGCCTTCCCTGTGTTTTTAGTCTCTCATCACCACTTTGACTACTCCTGTTGGGCTTTACTTAGCTGCAGCAATGACATGCTTGTATCATCCATATGACTGCTGCAGCCAATTACTGGCCTCAGCGGCCATATGTCGAACAATACTGTGGCCAATCATTGGCTGTTGCAATATTTGGCTATGCATACACATTTTTGCTGCAGCCAAGAAGACGATGTCATCATTGCTGCAACAACAGGGAAGATTGGAGTGACATTACTGAAAACTGGCAGGGGGTTAAAATTGGTGAATATATTTTATTATTTTATGACAATTCCTGCCTGGGGGATCCTTTTTTTTCCATAACTCGGGCAACCCCTTTAAGATCACTAAAGATAAATGATAAAGAACCTTTACATGAGGTTCCATACAGGCAGAGACATCCAAATGGAGTTATAGGAGTAGAGGTTTAAGTGGGAAGTCTAGACTGTAGGAAAAGAAGGGTGTTAAATAATTGGGGAAAAAATTAATTAAAATAAAATAAAATAAAAAACCTCAATCTGTGTCCCTTATACCTCTTTAAGAAAAATCCATGAAGAGTAAAATACATGGATTTAATTACACATACAATAATTCTTTTTGAAACGTGCCTTCTAGTTTGTCTTTAGGGATTACGAGGTAACAACGGTAAACTGTTGAGTAGTGACCATACATGAACCATAAAATGCTCTCTGCCCATCAACCAAGAATAAAACAAATCTACAGACATAAATTACAAAAATAGCATGTCTGTATTTCACTTTGCTGACAAATATTCCCAAGGGTCCAATGATTAATGTGATACGTTGTATCACATTTGATGTGTTTCATCAGGGGAAATGATATATCCGGCCTGATAACACATGATAAATGAATTATCTAAAATTGTATACGGATTTTCCAAATATGAGCTGGAGCTGTCGTTTTTTTATTTTATATTTTTTTACTTTTTTTATCCTCTGTGTTTACATAAAAATGTTATTACGGTTTGGATGTCTGATTTTTGCCATTATTCTGCCTTTCTCACAAAGTGGATATAAAAAAAAGATATTAAAAAGTAAAAGGACAAGGATATCTTCAATAAAGGGAAATATATTCTCACAAAAATAACTATTTGTCTTCCTGAAGCATGATAAGAAATCATCAGTTGATCAGTTTTACCTCAATGCATTCTGAATGGAGAACGTTCCGTTCGGGATGCATCAGTTCAGTCCCTTTTACGTTTTTTAGACGAGAAAATACTGGGGCGGACAGGCGGACAGAATTGCATTAATAAAAATGTTTTTCCTTCCCCAGATTTTGTATATTTTGGTGGCCTGACCTGTTTGGATTGAGGATCATTTCTTTAACCATCTGGAACGACTGCTGAATGACCTAATCTGGGGAAGAAAAAGGGTAAAACTCAAGAAAAAATATCTCTGGTTAGCGGAAGAGGACGGAGGTTTGTCGGTTCTTTTTTTTCAGGGATATTATTTGGCTTCTCAAGTCCAGTGGATAAAGTCAGGGGGAAATAACATAAAATAATTTCTGGAATCGGGTTTTAATGGTCTGAAAATATGGAATATTCAGCATATTAGAGACAGGATTTATTAAAAATAAAGGTAAAAAATGCCCAATATGTCAAATGGTGGATCTGTCTTGGGGGAATTTCGAACACTTAAAAAAATGGGTAAAGGACATTGGATCTAATACAATCGAATGGGGCAACATATATAAAAATATTTAAAAAAAACAACGATATCTAGTAATTTTAGGATTATTTATTTTAATATCATTCATAGAATATACTTAACTCCAATATTGTTGAGTAAGATCTATAAAGAACGGGACCCAAAATGTTGGAAATGCAGAGAAAAGCCCGCTGACTATATCCATATGATATGGACCTGTTCAAGTATGCAATCTTATTGGCGAGAGGTCTTTGGTTTTTTAAGTGCAGAATCCCTAATATCCCTTATATTTAAACTAAAAGTGGCTGTTTTAGGTTGTTTTCCATCATTGATTAGGGAAAAAGGGAAAAATAGGATATGAATAAGAGGCCTTATGGTAGTAAAAGTGATCATTGCGACAGAGTGGGGAGCAAAGAATCCACTCAGTATTAGGGAATGGAAAAACCTCTTGGTGAAGATGGAGAGATACGAGGAATACACGACAGGTGCTGGATGAGTGCTGCCGCCGTTCGGGGGGCGGCTGGGACGGGTGGGGAGGAAAGTGGGATGGGAGCTGCCAAAGGGGTCGTTTACCGAGATGACCACCATGGGGGGGGGGGGGTAAGGGTGACAATGTTTGTATAGACGGTGGGGGATCTGAGTTCAAAGTAATGTGGAAGTGAATTGGAAGTTTGTTAGTCTTTTTGAAACAGGACGGACTATGTACTAGATCTACATTTTACTCTTTGCTTAATGTGACACTGTCAAAAATTTTATAAATAAAAAAAAATAAGTAAAAGGACAAGGATATCTTCAATAAAGGGAAATATATTCTCACAAAAATAACTATTTGTCTTCCTGAAGCATGGTAAGAAATAAAAGTACAAGCTTAGGGTACTTTCACACTAGCGTTTTTGCTTTCTGGTATTGAGTTAGAAACATAGAAACATAGAAACATAGAATGTGTCGGCAGATAAGAACCATTTGGCCCATCTAGTCTGCCCAATATATCTGAATCCTATGAATAGCCCCGGCCCTATCTTATATGAAGGATGGCCTTATGCCTATCCCATGCATGCTTAAACTCCTTCACTGTATTTGCAGCTACCACTTCTGCAGGAAGGCTATTCCATGCATCCACTACCCTCTCAGTAAAGTAATACTTCCTTATATTACTTTTAAACCTTTGCCCCTCTAATTTAAAACTGTGTCCTCTTGTGGTAGTTTTTCTTCTTTTAAATATGCTCTCCTCCTTTACCGAGTTGATTCCCTTTATGTATTTAAAAGTTTCTATCATATCCCCTCGGTCTCTTCTTTCTTCCAAGCTATACATATTAAGGTCTTTTAACCTTTCCTGGTAAGTTTTATCCTGCAATCCATGTACTAGTTTAGTAGCTCTTCTCTGAACTCTCTCTAGAGTATCTATATCCTTCTGGAGATATGGCCTCCAGTACTGCGCACAATACTCCAAGTGAGGTCTCACCAGTGTTCTGTACAGCGGCATAAGCACTTCACTCTTTCTACTGCTTATACCTCTCCCTATACATCCAAGCATTCTGCTTGCATTTCGTGCTGCTTTATTACATTGTCTTCCCACCTTTAAGTCTTCTGAAATAATTACTCCTAAATCCCTTTCCTCAGATACTGAGGTCAGGACTGTGTCGAATATTCTATATTCTGCCCTTGGGTTTTTACGCCCCAGGTGCATTATCTTGCACTTATCCACATTAAATTTCAGTTGCCAGAGTTCTGACCATTCTTCTAGTTTTCCTAAGTCCTTTTCCATTTGGCGTTTCCCTCCAGGAACATCAACCCTGTTACATATCTTTGTGTCATCAGCAAAAAGACAAACCTTACCATCGAGGCCTTTTGCAATATCACTTATGAAGATATTAAACAAAATTGGTCCCAGTACAGATCCCTGTGGAACCCCACTGGTAACATGACCTTGTTTTGAATGTTCTCCATTGACTACAACCCTCTGTTGTCCTGTCCCTCAGCCACTGCCTAATCCACTCAACAATATGGGAGTCCATGCTCAATGACTGCAGTTTATTGATAAGTCTTCTATGTGGGACAGTGTCAAAAGCCTTACTAAAATCTAGATATGCGATGTCTACTGCACCTCCACCGTCTATTATTTTAGTCACCCAGTCAAAAAAATCTATAAGATTTGTTTGACATGATCTCCCTGAAGTAAACCCATGCTGTTTTTCATCTTGCAATCCATGGGATTTTAGATGTTCCACAATCCTATCCTTTAATAGGGTTTCCATTAATTTGCCTACTATTGATGTCAGACTCACTGGTCTATAGTTGCTCGATTCCTCCCTACTACCTTTCTTGTGAATGGGCACGACATTTGCCAATTTCCAATCTTCCGGGATGACTCCTGTTACTAATGATTGGTTAAATAAATCTGTTAACGGTTTTGCCAGCTCACCACTAAGCTCTTTTAATAATTTTGGGTGTATCTCATCAGGCCCCTGTGACTTATTTGTCTTCACTTTAGACAGCAAACTTAGAACATCTTCCTCTGTAAAGACACATGCATCAAACGATTTATTAGTCATCCTTTCTAGTGGAGGTCCTTCTCCTTTTTTCTTTTGTAAAAACTGAACAGAAGTATTCATTAAGGCAGTCGGCTAGCCCTTTATTCTCTTCTACATACCTTCCGTCCTTTGTTTTTAATTGAGTTATTCCTTGTTTTAATTTCCTTTTTTCATTTATATATCTGAAGAATGTCTTATCCCCTTTTTTCATAGACTGAGCTAGTTTTTCTTCTGCCTGCGCTTTAGAAGTTCTTATAACTTGCTTGGCCTCTTTCTGCCTAATCTTGTAGATTTCCTTATCTTCATTGCTCTGGGTTTTTTTATAATTACAAAATGCTAGCTTTTTATTTTTAATGATTTGGGCCACTTCTGCCGAGTACCACAGTGGTCTCTTCCTTTTTTTGCTTTTACTGACAAGTCTAATTGAATTTTCTGTTGCCTTCAATAATGCACCTTTTAAGTAGTCCCATTTCTCCTGGACTCCATGTAATCCGTTCCAGTCTGATAAGGACTCATTTATGACTAATTTCATTTTTGAAAAGTCTGTTTTTCTAAAATCTAAAACTTTTGTTTTTGTGTGGTGGGACTCTTTCACAGTTCTTATATTAAACCACACTGACTGGTGATCACTAGATCCCAAGGTTTCGCCTACAATGACATCATATACCGAATCCCCATTTGTGAATATCAAATCCAAAATGGCCTCCCTCCGGGTTGGCTCCTCAACCATTTGTTGTAGGGATAACCCCAGTAGGGAATTTAGAATATCTGTACTCCTGGTAGAACTTGCTATTTTGGTTTTCCAGTTTATATCTGGAAGATTGAAATCTCCCATAATGATAACTTCTCCTTTCATTGTCATTTTAGCTATTTCTTCAACTAGTAGATCATCTAGTTCTTTAACTTGATCAGGTGGTCTATATATCACACCTACACGAGTTACTGCATGATTAGCAAACTGCAACGTAACCCAAACTGACTCTATGTTGGCCTCACCAACTTGTATTAGGTTAGATTTAATGCTATCTTTCACATACAGGGCCACTCCTCCTCCTTTCTTGCCTTCTCTGTCTCTTCTGTATAAAGAGTACCCTGGTATGGTTATGTCCCAGTCATTTCTTTCATTAAACCATGTCTCCGTAACAGCCACTAAATCTACATTCTCAGATGCCATTATTGACCCAAGTTCATTGATTTTTTTACCTAAACTGCGAGCATTTGTAGAGAGGACTCTGAGCTTATCATTTCTTAACCTCTGTGCATCTGACCTGTTCTGGCATTGTTTCGGGGGGCAATTGGACTCTTTTATTTTCACTCTTTTGCCCCCCCTTCCTAGTTTAAATACTCTTTCGCAAATTCTTGGAGTTGTTCACTAAGTACATTTGTTCCTTTGAGAGAAAGATGCAAACCATCTTTTTTGTACAGTTCCTTTCTGTTCCAAGTAGAGCTATTATGAGAAACAAAGCCAAATCCTTGCTCTTGACACCATTTACCAAGCCATATGTTAAACTCCTTTATGCGCCTCTGCCTATCATTCTGAACATTATGTACAGGCAGAACTTCAGAAAATGAAATGGTGGATGCAAAATCCTGTACGTCATTACCAAGTGTGATAAAAGATTTTTTCACCTCTGACACTTCATTGCAAGCCAGGTCATTTGTCCCTAGATGGACAAGAACATCCACGTCCCCTTCCTGCTTTGCTTGCTTAACAATATTAATAATACGTCTTCTATCTCTTCTAGCAGTAGCCCCAGGGAGACATCTCACAAAACCATTTTCTTTAAGCTCCACACTTCTTATGATTGAATCACCCAGCAACAGCTGCTTCCTTTGAGACTTCACTTTATCTTTTTTGTCCACCCAAACTTCGAGTTCCATTACAGAAGCTCAATACTGGTATAAAAAATTATCAGTTTTACCTCAATGCATTCTGAATGGAGAGTGTTCCGTTCAGGATGCATCAGTTAAGTCCCTTTTACGTTTTTTAGACAGAGAAAATACTGCAGCATGCTGCAGTTTTATCTCTGGCCAAAAATACTAAACACTTGCCGGAATGCCGGATCCGTCATGAATTTACATTGAAGTGTATTAGTGTCGGATCCGGCATTAAGTATTACAGCAAAACGCAGACCTTTAAAAATCCCCCCAAAAAATTATTCCGGATCCGTTTTTCCAAATTACACCGGAGAGACGAATCCGATATTGTAATGCATTTCGCAGATGGATCCGCATCCGAATCCATCTGACAAATGCCATCAGTTGACGTCCGGATTGCCGGATCCGGCAGGCAGTTTTGGCGAAGGAACTGCCTGCCGGAATCCTCTGCAAGTGTGAAAGTACCCTTACAGCAGCAAAAAGAAAAAAAAAGGAAATTTCTGGACAGGGTTATTTTAGAAAAAAAGAAAAAATAAGTGGTAGGGATGAGCGAACCTGAACTGCAAAGTTTGGGTACCCAGTACTGCGAGTTCGGGTACCTAGGCCCAAACCCAGACTTCGAAGTCCGGGTTCTGTGTTCAGGTGATTTTATTATTTTCTATTATGACATGGTTATATCTGAAAATAATAGTATTTTTAAGACAGAATGCAAAACAATATGGCCATGTAGGGGTTAAAAAACAAAACAACTCTCCTCATTCACTTGATCGCGCTGCAGCAGATTCTTCTATCTAAACTGAACAGGACCTGCCAAAAGACCTGCGATGTGTGCGATGACGTCACCCTGCTCTCCCACGTGGTGACATCATCACACATATCGCAGGTCCTGTTCAGTGAAGATTGAAGAAGCTTCTGCAGCGTAAGCAAGTGGATGAGGTGAGTTGTTTTGTTTTTCACCCCTAAACAGCCATATTGTTTTGCATTATGTCTTAAAAATACTATTATTTTCCGATATAAACATGTTATAACGGAAAACATTAAAGTGAAGTTCAGGTCCCCATTGACTGCAATGGGACTTAGGTCAAGTTCATATCCCAAACCGAAACTTGGACCTGAAGTTTGGCTGAACCTGACAAACTTGAACTTCCACTGGTTCGATCATCCCTACTAAGGGGTTTTCTAGGAATATGATAATAATGGCTTATCCTTAGGATGTGCCATCAGTATCAGTTTGGTGAGAGCTGACTCCCAGTATCCCTGCCAATCTTCTGCTTGAAGAGGGCATAATACTCTCTCTGTCAGGCACCTCATCCTTTTTCTTGTTTAGCAGGCACAGCGCCTTACATTTCTTAGTGGTTGTGCCTGAAACTGCAGCCCAGTCTAATTTACTTTAATAGGACTAAATTATAGTGAGCCACAATAGTTACAGTTGAGAGAAATTTTGAAAAATTAGATTTGGCAGCTTTGCCGAAGTTCCTCAAGAAATTTGATTTGTTACAAATTAATTTGGTGCAAATCATTATAAATCAGGTATACCCAGGCCAATCTGCCTTAGGGTATGGCCACATGGAGTGGCCTTGCTGCGGGCGGATTGCAGCCATGCTGTGGTGAACAATTGCGTGGCCAATTAGCCTGCAGCTGCCTTTCATTTTATAATGAAGACCGGACAGTATAGTCAGTCTTAATTGTTAATGGTCGCACAACACCTTTAGTAAAAAATAAATTGACGGTGGCTGTGCATGTACGTGCGCCCCCCACAACTTTTGGGGTCCCATTCCTGGTGTAGGTGGGACCTGCACCTATCATACAATGGGGGCATATCCTAGAGATATTCCCCCCATTGTCTGTGATAGGAAAACCCTTTTAAGGCCTCATGCACACGGCAGTTGGGCGGCCATTCCATGCATTGGGGATTGCAATTGCAGTTCCCAAAGATGGGCAACATCCTTGCAGAGGGCCGGACCCATTCAACTTGAATGGGTCTGTGGTATGTCCGCACTGCAAAAAAATTTGACATGTCATATTTTTTTGCGGTGCGAAACCATGGAAAGAAACACCATGGAAGCACTCCGTAGTGTTTCCGGTGTTCCGTTCCGTGACTCCATTCCGCATCTCTGGAATTGCGGACCTATTCAAGTGAATGGGTTCCGCATCCGTGATGCAGGGTGCACGCGGCTGGCGGCCATGGATTGCCAACCCGCCGTTTTGCGGGCTGCAATACGGCCATGGCCGCCCAACGGCCGTGTGCATGAGTCCTCAGACTGATGTATACATTTCCGGTCCTAATAAATTAAACTATTAGTATCTTAATTGTCAACACTACTGACCGTAATACCGCAAGACTATAGATGAAAGAATTTCTTGAAATTCGATTCAGGTCAAGTTCCTATAACTCGGTCTGCAGATTGGATTTGGGTTGGAATAAATTTGACCTCAATCAAAAGTGCCCCGAATGCCCTAAAAAGTCAGATATGACACTCTGTGGTCTTCCAGTGCTGGATCCAACCCATCTCAAGCTCTTTAATGCCATGACAGCATTAGTTACGTCAAAGCAACAGTGATATATATGACTATGGGTAAACAGATAGTAGCCGGTGGCAACAAACACCCTGTTTAATAACTAACTGTTTTACTTTTTTTTTATCAAAGCAAGGTCCAAAAATGTTCCATTGCCTTTGTTTCGTTCTTCCATATAAAATGGTGGCTGCCACTTTGAGAGGTTCATCCAAATCAAATTCAACTGAGATATTAATTTTTGGAAAATGTAATTAATTTAGAATGGATTAGCTCATCTCTACACAAGACAATTCATATATATATATATATATATATATATATATATATATATGTGGCTGGTATAGGCCTGGTAAACAATGTAGGGGATAAAGTGTTAGCCAGACTGACTCAACCCCCTTAAATAGTACACTGACTTAGCTGCCATCCAAGGGTTGGACCCCTACTTATACAGTAATTATGGCAATCAATGTCCATGTCCCAGAAAACTCATTCAAGATATTTTCTATTTTTTCTATTTGTTATTATTATTATTATTTTAGATCTGTAATGTTTATCTTAAAATACAAGCAATTTTCTAAAGTTGGCTCCAAATCATGTGCTAAATAAAATCTGCACACAGCATTAAAATGACCCAAGGGAGAACTAGAGGTAGAATTTGCATGTTAGTTGGTAGGTTGAAAACATAACAGTGTGCAAAAGGCAATGTGTTAAGAGAGGAGAAATTCATTCTTGTGAATTTACTTTAGTTAGACTTATCCAGAGATCAACATTTTGCTTTATATTTGTAAACCTTCTCCAATGACTTGAAACTGAGCAGGATAATTAAAACTCAGTCTCATTGTAAAACACTATAGAAAGACCTAGATAAGCTGCAGTATCGGCAAGAACGTGGCAGATGAATTTTAATGTTGATATGAGTAAGGTAATGCAGCTAGGTCACAATGATTGGCTGCATACACATTGTGGGAATTAGCTTTGCAGTGGTAGGCAAATAGGGATCAAATACAGTCAGAGAGATTGGCACAGAAGTCCATTTCAAACAGGGCTTTGACTGTTTATTTTTCTCACACAAAATAAAAATATATGGGACGACGTTTATTAAGAATGACAATTTATATGCCAGGCTTAAAGAGGACCTTTCACCACTCATGACATGTATGTTCATGCATTACCCATATAATAACAATTCTGGAGCATCTATTCTTATGGCTGTATGTTGTGCCATTCCTTTATTATTTCTACTAGAAGTTATGAATGAATTTCTAGCAGTCTGCAGTAAGGGTAGAGAGGGGAGGTAACCAGTTGGGGGGGGGGGGGGGCGGTGTACCTGCACAGACTCACTTTATCCAATCACACTGTCATTATTAGACTGTGCAGGTACACCCCCAACTTACTATCAACCACTCATGTAAAATTACATTAACTTGTGTTACTTCACAACAACAGCAATGGTCCACTTAGAGGCAAGCAACCTCAGTAACAGTCTCTTCGAACAGGTTCTGTCTCCTCAGATGGATCTCTCTCTCTCTAGTGTACACCTTGCACCTAAATAGCCCAGTAATGAGTTGGACTTGTGCTATAAAGAAAACATGTACTAACCAGGAAGGGAAAGATAGGCCCCTCTTCTGACCTTAGATTCATTCCATAAAAATCCATGCCCAAAAGCAGGACTTACCAAAAGCCCTTATCAAACTGCTCTTTGCTAGGGACACTCATCTTTCCTGGGTTCCTTATATCTCATCCATATTTCCTTCCTGGAGCCCATAACACATATGAGAGTAATGTTGGAAAAATAGAATGACTCCTTATCAGTTTTCCTGACCCTTTCAGAACATTAAATGGAATAAAACTAGGGAGAGCAGAACAAGAGAAGTATTTGGCTATTCTACTTACAAGTATCCTAAGCATCAATACAAAATGGCAGGCATGAGCTGCAAAATTCAATGGTCTATAAAAAAAAAATAAAAAAAAATCTGTGACCCTCGGTGTAATATTACCCCTTTCTAAATCAAGATGTGCCCTTAAAGTTTTTTTTTTTAGACTCCTGATATCAATGTGAATACCCCAGCATGGCCACTACACTTTGGACAAGCTATGCTTCTGGCTCAGTTCAAAGTAATAATTCCAGTGCAGGATGCTGCTAGGAAGAGCAGGATGGTCATCAATATAAGGAGCCTGGAAAATTGCTTTAAAGGGATTAGCCTATCTGGGACATTGATGGAATATCACTAGGCTATGCTATCAATGACAGATAAGGGTGGGTCCCACATCTGGTACCAACTCCTATCTCCAGAATGGGTTCCCTAAAGTGAACAGAGAGTAGACGTTCATGCGCAGACACTCTCCATTCACCATTATGGGAGTGCTAAAAATAGTCAAGCGCCGACTCCAAGTGCCGAGTTATTTCCGGCAGTTCCATAGCAGCGAATGAGGATCATGTCATATATTCGTGATGTGCTCTACTTTACTTTGGAGACCTCATTCTAGAGATAGGAGCTGGTTCCAGAGGCAGATCCTAGTGATATGAGTTTTCAGGGTAGGACTGCGCTGCTGTTTTAGCAATGTCGGATTCTTCACTCTAGCACAGAACCGTCAGCATATTCGGACATAGAGAACCAAATCGCCCTTCACAAATATACTCCTCTCCTCCAACACACTCCTGTGGGATATCGAGAGATCGCCCCAATAGTGAAGCACTGATAGATAAAAGGTTTATTATACTCGGAGTGACAGGATGTTTGATCAATAAATAATCCATCTCTTTTGTTAATGATCCAATTTTTGAAACCTTCCTGGATTAATCTCGCCATTTTTCTTTTAAACCCCAGTACAGGGTTACCTTTTAGTTTGAAATAAGTGTTTTCATCAGCTATTAATCTCTGCATCTCATTCTCATATTTCTGTATATCCATTACTACTACTCCCCCCCTTTGTCAGCCGGTTTTATTATTATACTGCTGTTACTTTCCAACCCTCTCAGTGCCTGTCTTTCTTCTTTAGTTAAGTTGTATTGTTTCTGTTTTGCATCTAATTTTTGCAATTCTTTCAACATTCCCCTCTTGAATGCATCTATGCACTCATTGTCCTTGTTAGGGAAAAAAACATGATTTATCACGCAGCTCAGTATAAATGATACCATTCCCCAGACCTGCGTTTTTAAATGATACCATTTTGGGGAAGGAGATTTCTTGACAGCCCACGATTATTTTTAAAAAATCCCTGAATCTACAAATGCAGTTGGAACATAGTGGTGTGTTTTTTTTCCTTGCCTGTAGGAATAGAATTAGGGAGGATAAAAAGAAGGCGGTAACTATGGTCCATTCAAATAAAAACAACCAGACATTTAAAATTAAAGGGAATTTAACCTGTGAGAACACTGGAGTAGTCTACATATTGGAGTGCCCTTGTGGCCTTCGGTACGTTGGCAGAACAATGAGGAAGTTAAAAACACGTGTTCAAGAACACATTAGAAATATTAAAAAGGGCCTAGAGACCCATAGTGTTTCCCTACATTTTAAAAATGTGCATGCATGCTGCTGCGGTATTATGCCCGTCCAAAATGCCTGATCAGTCGCCGGAATTCCGGCATTAATTCCCATTGACTTGCATTAGTGCCGGATCCGGCATTGCAAAACAACTGAAGGACGGATCCGCATGCGCAGACCGCAAAAACTGTGAAAAAGACTGCACCCGGATCCGTCTACAAATGCTGTCAGTTGTCACACTGATCGGCGGATCCGGCTGGCAGCTTCGACTACGGAACTGCCTGCCGGATCACACTAACGCTATTGTGAAAGTACCCTAAGCCTTCTAACATCCCAAAAAAGAAAATGTAATTTACTAAATGATCCAAATATGAAGTAGACATATGGGAAATGTAAAGTAATAACTATTTTAGGAGGTATCAGAGAAATTGAAATTTAGAAAATGGCAAATTTTTCAAAATTTTGGGTAAATTTGGTATTTTTTATAAATAAAAATGAAATATTTGGACTCAAATTTCCCACTGTCACGAAGTACGATATGTGACGATAAGACAATCTGAGAATGGCTTGGATAAGTTAAAGTGTTTTAAAGTTATCACCACATAAAGTGACACTTGTCAGATTTGCAAAAAAAATGGCCTGGTCATTAAGGTGAAAAATGGCAGGGTTCTGAAAGGGGTTAAGAAATTAAACAACTACCGAAAAAACACACGGACCACCTATGTATAATAAACATGTATCTATTGCTGTTAAGAAAAAACCTATAAAACTAAACATGAGGTTATTTTCATATGTTTTGATCAAAATATATAAGCCCACTAGCTAGCTCCGTGGTGACCTTTTTTCAGTTGGGACCCTACTCTAATTTGGTGCAGCACTACATGGTACCACCACAACACACCACCCACAGGAAGGTGATTCAGCAGGATAACAGCATCCCTGCTGCCAAGCTAAGGGAACTTGACTCTAAGTCAGAACACCCCACAGGCACAGCACCCCAGCAACAATTGTAGCCATGAGCTGTTGGGAGTGCTGGGATGTCTATTCCCCTGGAAGTGGTATGTTTCCTTGTTAGCTGTAGCCATGCAGCGTAGCACCAAATTAGTATTACTAATTACCAAAGTACTGACTTCAAAAAGTTTGTTGGAAAACGGGACTACACATTTTGATTGACATCTATACTAAGAATAAGAACCTTATGCTTTTCAGCTTCATAAATTTTATTTAGCAGCAATAGATATGGATTTACCATCCATATAATTTTTTTCTACAGTTCTGGATTTTGCATATTGTGTCCCCTCGATATTAGCTCCATTTTGTTTTTAACTAGTGGGAGACTGCAAAAGGATTAACACCTACTTGCTCTAAGACTGGATGCCACATGGTGGCTTAGGATGACAGCAAGGATGCTGTTTGACTGGTGCATCTCCCCCATTTGTCCTGTGTTTTGATGAAGGTCCCCTATGCTTCGTCAAACTAGTGTAAGGACCCCTGAAAAAATAGGTTTTGTGAAGTTGGTAGGGTGGTTTTATACATTTTGATCAAAACATATACTAAAGACTTTTTACCAGGAACAAAAGTTGTGAGACTAACCTGATTTTCTTTATAAACAGGTAAAAGAAGCCTGGACAGAGGGACCACTGTGGATATCGTGATTTTGGACTTTGCAAAGGTGTTTGGCACTGTTCTTCATAGACACTGAATAGGGAAAAAGGTCTATAGTAGTGATCAACGAACAGAGTTCATGCTGCTTTAGTTCATCTACATAACTCCCAATCCCTAGCTCCGTACTTGTTTAAAATGTATTGCTTCCAATCAGGCTCTTTCAAAATGGTAATGCGGGCCTTTAGTAGTCTTGTGCATGTGTTGTTACTGCATTAATGTATTACATTACAAATCTGTATCCTGGATCATAAATGACCGTTGCACGTGCCACAAAATCGGATTTGGATTCATAATGTACTACAATAATGCATTCAGCTCTACTCACAGTACTGAAGTCTCGCTTTACCAGTTGCCATATTGAAAGAGCCTTATTGAAGGCAATACATTTTAGCCATGTATGGGGCTAGGGTAGAAATATGAGTTACACAGATGAACAAACCAGATTCATCAAAGCAGGCCGGACCGGGTTCTCTCATCACTAGTCTATAAGGTTAGAAAGTATAGTTTGTAATTGGGTTGAAAACTGTCTCAAGGGATAAATTTTGAGTTAGGGATGAGCAAAGCTATGGAAAATTCTATTGTTTTGCCAAATTTTACAAATAAATTTGATTTGTGATGAATTACCTCATCGCGGAGCACATTTCTTTGCATATAGCGGGCACAATGACGGGGAATGCCAACACTGTTTGAGAGGGCACTGGCTGTCCTGGGAGCACAGCGGCCATCTCCGTGCTGACCAAACACAGCGCTGTATGTAGTATAACGGGTGTGCTTGGTATGGTAGCTCAGCCTCATTCACTCTGATGGGGCTGAGCTGCTCCTAGGCCACATGACTGATTAACATGTTGTCACTGGCCTAGAGAAAGCAGCGAGAAGGCCACAGCATTACTATGAGCTCCATCGCCTTCTTTAACAGCTGATCGTGGGGGTCCAGAGCATAGGACATCAGTATTAACATCTCGAAAAAACCCTTTAACCTTCATAAATATATAAATGGTTTGCAAAAAATATATAGTGAAAATGTGTTCCATGTAAAATCCCCTCAAAAGACTGCCTGCAGCTGAAGAAGATGTTTAGTCTCCAAAGGCAACAAGGCAATCTATGGAATACACCGCCTCAGAAGATAGTCACAGCAGGAACAGTAGATGCTTCATAAAAGGCTTAGGCTACTTTCACACTTGCGTTTACATTTTCCTATGACGGATCTCAATACTGGAGAAAAACGCTTCTGTTTTGTCCCCATTTATTGTCAATGGGGACAAAACGGAACTAAACAGAACGGAATGCTCCAAAATGCATTTCGTTCCGTTTGGTTGCATTCCCATACTGGACTGAAAACGGACCAGTCCCCCATTGACTTTCAATGGTGTTCATGACGGGTCCGTCATTGCTATGTCAAAGATAATACTACCAGATCCGTTCATAATGGATGTAGACGGTTGTATTATCAGTAATGGAAGCGTTTTTGCTGATCCCTGTTGGCTCAGGCAAAAACGCAAGTGTGAAAGTAGCCTTAGATGACTACTTAGAACAAAATAACAATAACCTTTAGCTGAACTTGATTGACACATATCTTTTTTAACCCTAGTATGTAACCTCAAATTCATATTCATAGTTTTTGCATTGCAGCAATAGATCATGTGGAACTGCAATATGTATTTTTGTCTACAGTTCTCTTTAAGAAATTACTTTAGATTAATAGTTATGGTCTACCCTGTTTTTATTCCTACATGTAGAGGTGTAAAAAAATGGGGTACAGAGGTTATAATTCCACCTTGCAGTTGCACCTAGTTCCTAGAGCTTGAAAGTGCAAAGTGTCCACAATATTACATAAGAGGAACAGCAGTAGAGATGAGCAAGTCAAGTCGGAAATTTAAGTCAACCCAAATTTTTTAATTTTAAAAAAAGTTCCGATTTTAACTAATGAGAATTTTTTTGTGTTTCAGTTCTGAAAAAGAGTAAAGAGTGAGAAGATAGACTTTTCCAGGCAATCAGAGTACTTTCAATCTGGGCAGAATTTATTTGGACCCAAATCAAATTGGACAGGTGATTTGGCCAAATCAGACCACAATTGAATTTTAAGAAATGATAAAAGGTTCATGACAGTTGAGAGGCCCTCATACAGTGCAGACACCAACCCAGGAGCTTTACATTATACTTCTGCATGCTGTACATATTTGCAAGATCAGATATCTAACACAGAAGAAAAGGGTAATCACATTTCAGGAAAAACTGTTGTTAAATGTGCAGAAATAGTGAAGAAATAATAATAATAACCCAAATACAAAGGATTTTAGATTGCCTTTTCTCTTAACCTAAAAGGGACATTTTTTTTAGCTTTCTTATGAATATGGCAAATTAAAATTCATCACACCAGGAGGGGAAAAGGAACAAGCTCTTTTCCATTCTTATAAAGCCTTATCCACAGTTCTTAATTGTTTTGTCTTTTAACATTTACGGTTCTACTTTTTCTATAAAAAAAAATGACAACTATTATAACCCGAAAGGTGATAATTATTGTTACACAGCCTGACAGTCGTATTATTGAGTTTCTGAAGCTTTGCCTGCTCATTTACATTGGAGTTATTAATCATTAGAGAACTGACTTTTCCAATAAGGACAAAAAGACAATACTTTGCAGATATAAAACATTATATTTATTTTTTCTGCTGGGAAAAAATTGATTGTAAGTAGGGATGAGCGAACTCGAACTGTATAGTTCGGGTTCGTACCGAATTTTGGGGTGTCCGTGACACGGACCCGAACCCGGACATTTTCGTAAAAGTCCGGGTTCGGGTTCGGTGTTCGTCGCTTTCTTCGCGCTTTTGTGACGCTTTCTTGGCGCTTTTTGAAAGGCTGCAAAGCAGCCAATCAACAAGCGTCATACTACTTGCCCCAAGAGGCCATCACAGCCATGCCTACTATTGGCATGGCTGTGATTGGCCAGAGCACCATGTGACCCAGCCTCTATTTAAGCTGGAGTCACATAGCGCCGCCCGTCACTCTGCTCTGATTAGCGTAGGGAGAGGTTGCGGCTGCGACAGTAGGGCGAGATTAGGCAGATTAACTCCTCCAAAGGACTTGATTAACTGATCGATCTGCAGCTGTGGATCATTGAGCTGCTGATCCTCAATTGCTCACTGTTTTTAGGCTGCCCAGACCGTTTGTCAGTCACATTTTTCTGGGGTGATCGGCGGCCATTTTGTGTCTTGTGGTGCGCCAGCACAAGCTGCGACCAAGTGCATTTAACCCTCAATGGTGTGGTTGTTTTTTGGCTAAAGCCTACATCAGGGTGAAGCTGTCACACCAAGTGCATTTAACCAGCAATAGTCTGTTCATTTTTTGGCCATATACAAAATCAGGGGCAAGCTGCGCCTGTCACCAAGTGCATTTAACCCTCAATGGTGTGGTTGTTTTTTGGCTAAAGCCTACATCAGGGTGAAGCTGTCACACCAAGTGCATTTAACCAGCAATAGTCTGTTCATTTTTTGGCCATATACTAAATCAGGGGCAAGCTGCGCCTGTCACCAAGTGCATTTAACCCTCAATGGTGTGGTTGTTTTTTGGCTAAAGCCTACATCAGGGTGAAGCTGTCACACCAAGTGCATTTAACCAGCAATAGTCTGTTTATTTTTTGGCCATATCCCAGTCTAATTCTGTCACTAAATCCATACCGGTCACCCAGCGCCTAAATACTAGGCCTCAAATTTATATCCCGCTAAATCTGTCCTTAGTGCTGTAGCTGGGCGAGTTATTTAGTGTCCGTTCAAGCACATTTCTTGTTCTGGGTTGAAATACAATTCCCAATTTAGCAATTTCATAATTTAGTGGTTTCTGCTATATCAGAGCTATTTGAAATCTATCCCTAAAAGGGTTTATAATATTCAAGGTGCACATTGGGTCATTCAGAATAACTTCACACACACCCGCTACTGTGTATTTCCAAGTCTAATTCTGGCACTAAACCCATACCTGTCACCCAGCGCCTAAATACTAGGCCTCAAATTTATATCCAGCTAAATCTGTCCCTAGTGCTGTAGCTGGGCGAGTTATTTAGTGTCCGTTCAAGCACATTTCTTGTTCTGGGTTGAAATACAATTCCCAATTTAGCAATTTCATAATTTAGTGGTTTCTGCTATATCAGAGCTATTTGAAATCTATCCCTAAAAGGGTATATAATATTCAAGGTGCACATTGGGTCATTCAGAATAACTTCACACACACCCGCTACTGTGTATTTCCAAGTCTAATTCTGGCACTAAACCCATACCTGTCACCCAGCGCCTAAATACTAGGCCTCAAATTTATATCCCGCTAAATCTGTCCTTAGTGCTGTAGCTGGGCGAGTTATTTAGTGTCCGTTCAAGCACATTTCTTGTTCTGGGTTGAAATACAATTCCCAATTTAGCAATTTCATAATTTAGTGGTTTCTGCTATATCAGAGCTATTTGAAATCTATCCCTAAAAGGGTATATAATATTCAAGGTGCACATTGGGTCATTCAGAATAACTTCACACACACCCGCTACTGTGTATTTCCAAGTCTAATTCTGGCACTAAACCCATACCTGTCACCCAGCGCCTAAATACTAGGCCTCAAATTTATATCCCGCTAAATCTGTCCTTAGTGCTGTAGCTGGGCGAGTTATTTAGTGTCCGTTCAAGCACATTTCTTGTTCTGGGTTGAAATACAATTCCCAATTTAGCAATTTCATAATTTAGTGGTTTCTGCTATATCAGAGCTATTTGAAATCTATCCCTAAAAGGGTATATAATATTCAAGGTGCACATTGGGTCATTCAGAATAACTTCACACACACCCGCTACTGTGTATTTCCAAGTCTAATTCTGGCACTAAACCCATACCTGTCACCCAGCGCCTAAATACTAGGCCTCAAATTTATATCCAGCTAAATCTGTCCCTAGTGCTGTAGCTGGGCGAGTTATTTAGTGTCCGTTCAAGCACATTTCTTGTTCTGGGTTGAAATACAATTCCCAATTTAGCAATTTCATAATTTAGTGGTTTCTGCTATATCAGAGCTATTTGAAATCTATCCCTAAAAGGGTATATAATATTCAAGGTGCACATTGGGTCATTCAGAATAACTTCACACACACCCGCTACTGTGTATTTCCAAGTCTAATTCTGGCACTAAACCCATACCTGTCACCCAGCGCCTAAATACTAGGCCTCAAATTTATATCCCGCTAAATCTGTCCCTAGTGCTGTAGCTGGGCGAGTTATTTAGTGTCCGTTCAAGCACATTTCTTGTTCTGGGTTGAAATACAATTCCCAATTTAGCAATTTCATAATTTAGTGGTTTCTGCTATATCAGAGCTATTTGAAATCTATCCCTAAAAGGGTATATAATATTCAAGGTGCACATTGGGTCATTCAGAATAACTTCACACACACCCGCTACTGTGTATTTCCAAGTCTAATTCTGGCACTAAACCCATACCTGTCACCCAGCGCCTAAATACTAGGCCTCAAATTTATATCCCGCTAAATCTGTCCCTAGTGCTGTAGCTGGGCGAGTTATTTAGTGTCCGTTCAAGCACATTTCTTGTTCTGGGTTGAAATACAATTCCCAATTTAGCAATTTCATAATTTAGTGGTTTCTGCTATATCAGAGCTATTTGAAATCTATCCCTAAAAGGGTATATAATATTCAAGGTGCACATTGGGTCATTCAGAATAACTTCACACACACCCGCTACTGTGTATTTCCAAGTCTAATTCTGGCACTAAACCCATACCTGTCACCCAGCGCCTAAATACTAGGCCTCAAATTTATATCCCGCTAAATCTGTCCTTAGTGCTGTAGCTGGGCGAGTTATTTAGTGTCCGTTCAAGCACATTTCTTGTTCTGGGTTGAAATACAATTCCCAATTTAGCAATTTCATAATTTAGTGGTTTCTGCTATATCAGAGCTATTTGAAATCTATCCCTAAAAGGGTATATAATATTCAAGGTGCACATAGGGTCATTCAGAATAACTTCACACACCCGCTACTGTGCATTTCCAAATCTAATTCTGTCACTAAACCCATACCTGTCACCCAGCGCCTAAATACTAGGCCTCAAATTTATATCCCGCTAAATCTCTCGTTACCGCTGTCCTGTTGTGGCTGGGAAAGTTATTTAGTGTCCGTCAAAGCACATTTTTTGTTCTGGGTTGAAATACAATTCCCAATTTAGCAATTTCATAATTTAGTCGTTTCTGCTATATCAGAGCTATTTGAAATCTATCCCTAAAAGGGTAGATCATATTGAAGGTGCACATAGGGTCATTCAGAATAACTTCACACACACGCTTCTGTGCATTTCCAAGTCTAATTCTGTCACTAAATCCATACCGGTCACCCAGCGCCTAAATACTAGGCCTCAAATTTATATCCCGCTGAATTTGAATACAATACATTGGGCCAAATAATATATTTGTTGTTGTGGTGAACCATAACAATGAGAAAAACATCTAGTAAGGGACGCGGACGTGGACATGGTCGTGGTGGTGTTAGTGGACCCTCTGGTGCTGGGAGAGGACGTGGCCGTTCTGCCACATCCACACGTCCTAGTGTACCAACTACCTCAGGTCCCAGTAGCCGCCAGAATTTACAGCGATATATGGTGGGGCCCAATGCCGTTCTAAGGATGGTAAGGCCTGAGCAGGTACAGGCATTAGTCAATTGGGTGGCCGACAGTGGATCCAGCACGTTCACATTATCTCCCACCCAGTCTTCTGCAGAAAGCGCACAGATGGCGCCTGAAAACCAACCCCATCAGTCTGTCACATCACCCCCATGCATACCAGGGAAACTGTCTCAGCCTCAAGTTATGCAGCAGTCTCTTATGCTGTTTGAAGACTCCGCTGGCAGGGTTTCCCAAGGGCATCCACCTAGCCCTTCCCCAGCGGTGAAAGACATAGAATGCACTGACGCACAACCACTTATGTTTCCTGATGATGAGGACATGGGAATACCACCTCAGCATGTCTCTGATGATGACGAAACACAGGTGCCAACTGCTGCGTCTTTCTGCAGTGTGCAGACTGAACAGGAGGTCAGGGATCAAGACTGGGTGGAAGACGATGCAGGGGACGATGAGGTCCTAGACCCCACATGGAATGAAGGTCGTGCCACTGACTTTCACAGTTCGGAGGAAGAGGCAGTGGTGAGACCGAGCCAACAGCGTAGCAAAAGAGGGAGCAGTGGGCAAAAGCAGAACACCCGCCGCCAAGAGACTCCGCCTGCTACTGACCGCCGCCATCTGGGACCGAGCACCCCAAAGGCAGCTTCAAGGAGTTCCCTGGCATGGCACTTCTTCAAACAATGTGCTGACGACAAGACCCGAGTGGTTTGCACGCTGTGCCATCAGAGCCTGAAGCGAGGCATTAACGTTCTGAACCTGAGCACAACCTGCATGACCAGGCACCTGCATGCAAAGCATGAACTGCAGTGGAGTAAACACCTTAAAACCAAGGAAGTCACTCAGGCTCCCCCTGCTACCTCTTCTGCTGCTGCCGCCTCGGCCTATTCTGCTGCTGCCGCCTCGGCCTCTTCCTCCGCCTCTGGAGGAACGTTGGCACCTGCCGCCCAGCAAACAGGGGATGTACCACCAACACCACCACCACCACCTCCGTCACCAAGCGTCTCAACCATGTCACACGCCAGCGTTCAGCTCTCCATCTCACAAACATTTGATAGAAAGCGTAAATTCCCACCTAGCCACCCTCGATCCCTGGCCCTGAATGCCAGCATTTCTAAACTACTGGCCTATGAAATGCTGTCATTTAGGCTGGTGGACACAGACAGCTTCAAACAGCTCATGTCGCTTGCTGTCCCACAGTATGTTGTTCCCAGCCGGCACTACTTCTCCAAGAGAGCCGTGCCTTCCCTGCACAACCAAGTATCCGATAAAATCAAGTGTGCACTGCGCAACGCCATCTGTGGCAAGGTCCACCTAACCACAGATACGTGGACCAGTAAGCACGGCCAGGGACGCTATATCTCCCTAACTGCACACTGGGTAAATGTAGTGGCAGCTGGGCCCCAGGCGGAGAGCTGTTTGGCGCACGTCCTTCCGCCGCCAAGGATCGCAGGGCAACATTCTTTGCCTCCTGTTGCCACCTCCTCCTTCTCGGCTTCCTCCTCCTCTTCTTCCACCTGCTCATCCAGTCAGCCACACACCTTCACCACCAACTTCAGCACAGCCCGGGGTAAACGTCAGCAGGCCATTCTGAAACTCATATGTTTGGGGGACAGGCCCCACACCGCACAGGAGTTGTGGCGGGGTATAGAACAACAGACCGACGAGTGGTTGCTGCCGGTGAGCCTCAAGCCCGGCCTGGTGGTGTGTGATAATGGGCGAAATCTCGTTGCAGCTCTGGGACTAGCCAATTTGACGCACATCCCTTGCTTGGCGCATGTGCTGAATTTGGTGGTGCAGAAGTTCATTCACAACTACCCCGACATGTCAGAGCTGCTGCATAAAGTGCGGGCCGTCTGTTTGCGCTTCCGGCGTTCACATCCTGCTGCTGCTCGCCTGTCTGCGCTACAGCGTAACTTCGGCCTTCCCGCTCACCGCCTCATATGCGACGTGCCCACCAGGTGGAACTCCACCTTGCACATGCTGGACAGACTGTGCGAGCAGCAGCAGGCCATAGTGGAGTTTCAGCTGCAGCACGCACGGGTCAGTCGCACTACAGAACAGCACCACTTCACCACCAATGACTGGGCCTCCATGCGAGACCTGTGTGCCCTGTTGCGCTGTTTCGAGTACTCCACCAACATGGCCAGTGGCGATGACACCGTTATCAGCGTTACAATACCACTTCTATGTCTCCTTGAGAAAACACTTAGGGCGATGATGGAAGAGGAGGTGGCCCAGGAGGAGGAGGAGGAGGAGGAAGAGGGGTCATTTTTAGCACTTTCAGGCCAGTCTCTTCGAAGTGACTCAGAGGGAGGTTTTTGGCAACAGCAGATGCCAGGTACAAATGTGGCCAGCCAGGGCCCACTACTGGAGGACGAGAAGGACGAGGATGAGGAGGAGGTGGAGGAGGATGAGGATGAAGCATGGTCACAGCGGGGTGGCACCCAACGCAGCTCGGGTCCATCACTGGTGCGTGGCTGGGGGGAAAGGCAGGACGATGACGATACGCCTCCCACAGAGGACAGCTTGTCCTTACCCCTGGGCAGCCTGGCACACATGAGCGACTACATGCTGCAGTGCCTGCGCAACGACAGCAGAGTTGCCCACATTTTAACCTGTGCGGACTACTGGGTTGCCACCCTGCTGGATCCACGCTACAAAGACAATGTGCCCACCTTACTTCCTGCACTGGAGCGTGATAGGAAGATGCGCGAGTACAAGCGCACGTTGGTAGACGCGCTACTGAGAGCATTCCCAAATGTCACAGGGGAACAAGTGGAAGCCCAAGGCCAAGGCAGAGGAGGAGCAAGAGGTCGCCAAGGCAGCTGTGTCACGGCCAGCTCCTCTGAGGGCAGGGTTAGCATGGCAGAGATGTGGAAAACTTTTGTCAACACGCCACAGCTAACTGCACCACCACCTGATACGCAACGTGTTAGCAGGAGGCAACATTTCACTAACATGGTGGAACAGTACGTGTGCACACCCCTCCACGTACTGACTGATGGTTCGGCCCCATTCAACTTCTGGGTCTCTAAATTGTCCACGTGGCCAGAGCTAGCCTTTTATGCCTTGGAGGTGCTGGCCTGCCCGGCAGCCAGCGTTTTGTCTGAACGTGTATTCAGCACGGCAGGGGGCGTCATTACAGACAAACGCAGCCGCCTGTCTACAGCCAATGTGGACAAGCTGACGTTCATAAAAATGAACCAGGCATGGATCCCACAGGACCTGTCCGTCCCTTGTCCAGATTAGACATTAACTACCTCCCCATAACCATATATTATTGGACTCCAGGGCACTTCCTCATTCAATCCTATTTTTATTTTCATTTTACCATTATATTGCGAGGCTACCCAAAGTTGAATGAACCTCTCCTCTGCCTGTGTGCTAGGCCTAAATATATGCCAATGGACTGTTGCAGTGGTGGGTGACGTGAAGCCTCATTCTCTGCTATGACATGCAGACTAATTCTCTGCTGACATGAAGACAGATTCTCTGTTACGGGACCTCCCTCCTCTGCCTGGGTGCTGGGCCTAAATATATGCCAATGGACTGTTGCAGTGGTGGGTGACGTGAAGCCTGATTCTCTGCTATGACATGCAGACTAATTCTCTGCTGACATGAAGACAGATTCTCTGTTACGGGACCTCTCTCCTCTGCCTGTGTGTGTGCTGGGCCTAAATATATGCCAATGGACTGTTGCAGTGGTGGCTGACGTGAAGCCTCATTCTCTGCTATGACATGCAGACTAATTCTCTGCTGACATGAAGCCAGATTGTCTGTTACGGGACCTCTCTCCTCTGCCTGTGTGTGTGCTGGGCCTAAATATATGCCAATGGACTGTTGCAGTGGTGGCTGACGTGAAGCCTCATTCTCTGCTATGACATGCAGACTAATTCTCTGCTGACATGAAGACAGATTCTCTGTTACGGGACCTCTCTCCTCTGCCTGTGTGTGTGCTGGGCCTAAATATATGCCAATGGACTGTTGCAGTGGTGGCTGACGTGAAGCCTCATTCTCTGCTATGACATGCAGACTGATTCTCTGCTGACATGAAGCCAGATTGTCTGTTACGGGACCTCTCTCCTCTGCCTGTGTGCTAGGCCTAAATATATGCCAATGGACTGTTGCAGTGGTGGCTGACGTGAAGCCTCATTCTCTGCTATGACATGCAGACTGATTCTCTGCTGACATGAAGCCAGATCGTCTGTTACGGGACCTCTCTGCTCTGCCTGTGTGCTAGGCCTAAATATATGCCAATGGACTGTTGCAGTGGTGGGTGACGTGAAGCCTCATTCTCTGCTATGACATGCAGACTGATTCTCTGCTGTCATGAAGCCAGATTGTCTGTTACGGGACCTCTCTGCTCTGCCTGTGTGCTAGGCCTAAATATATGCCAATGGACTGTTGCAGTGGTGGGTGACGTGAAGCCTCATTCTCTGCTATGACATGCAGACTGATTCTCTGCTGACATGAAGCCAGATCGTCTGTTACGGGACCTCTCTGCTCTGCCTGTGTGCTAGGCCTAAATATATGCCAATGGACTGTTGCAGTGGTGGGTGACGTGAAGCCTCATTCTCTGCTATGACATGCAGACTGATTCTCTGCTGTCATGAAGCCAGATTGTCTGTTACGGGACCTCTCTGCTCTGCCTGTGTGCTAGGCCTAAATATATGCCAATGGACTGTTGCAGTGGTGGGTGACGTGAAGCCTCATTCTCTGCTATGACATGCAGACTGATTCTCTGCTGACATGAAGCCAGATTGTCTGTTACGGGACCTCTCTCCTCTGCCTGTGTGCTAGGCCTAAATATATGCCAATGGACTGTTGCAGTGGTGGCTGACGTGAAGCCTCATTCTCTGCTATGACATGCAGACTAATTCTCTGCTGACATGAAGCCAGATTGTCTGTTACGGGACCTCTCTCCTCTGCCTGGGTGCTGGGCCTAAATTTATGACAATGGACTGTTGCAGTGGTGGCTGACGTGAAGCCTCATTCTCTGCTATGACATGCAGACTGATTCTCTGCTGACATGAAGCCAGATTGTCTGTTACGGGACCTCTCTCCTCTGCCTGTGTGCTAGGCCTAAATATATGCCAATGGACTGTTGCAGTGGTGGGTGACGTGAAGCCTCATTCTCTGCTATGACATGCAGACTGATTCTCTGCTGACATGAAGCCAGATCGTCTGTTACGGGACCTCTCTGCTCTGCCTGTGTGCTAGGCCTAAATATATGCCAATGGACTGTTGCAGTGGTGGGTGACGTGAAGCCTCATTCTCTGCTATGACATGCAGACTGATTCTCTGCTGTCATGAAGCCAGATTGTCTGTTACGGGACCTCTCTGCTCTGCCTGTGTGCTAGGCCTAAATATATGCCAATGGACTGTTGCAGTGGTGGGTGACGTGAAGCCTCATTCTCTGCTATGACATGCAGACTGATTCTCTGCTGACATGAAGCCAGATTGTCTGTTACGGGACCTCTCTCCTCTGCCTGTGTGCTAGGCCTAAATATATGCCAATGGACTGTTGCAGTGGTGGCTGACGTGAAGCCTCATTCTCTGCTATGACATGCAGACTAATTCTCTGCTGACATGAAGCCAGATTGTCTGTTACGGGACCTCTCTCCTCTGCCTGGGTGCTGGGCCTAAATTTATGACAATGGACTGTTGCAGTGGTGGCTGACGTGAAGCCTGATTCTCTGCTATGACATGCAGACTGATTCTCTGCTGACATGAAGCCAGATCCTCTGTTACGGGACCTCTCTCCTCTGCCTGTGTGTGTGCTGGGCCTAAATATATGCCAATGGACTGTTGCAGTGGTGGCTGACGTGAAGCCTCATTCTCTGCTATGACATGCAGACTGATTCTCTGCTGACATGAAGCCAGATTCTCTGTTACGGGACCTCTCTCCTCTGCCTGTGTGTGTGCTGGGCCTAAATATATGCCAATCGACTGTTGCAGTGGTGGCTGACGTGAAGCCTCATTCTCTGCTATGACATGCAGACTAATTCTCTGCTGACATGAAGACAGATTCTCTGTTACGGGACCTCCCTCCTCTGCCTGGGTGCTGGGCCTAAATATATGCCAATGGACTGTTGCAGTGGTGGCTGACGTGAAGCCTCATTCTCTGCTATGACATGCAGACTGATTCTCTGCTGACATGAAGCCAGATTCTCTGTTACGGGACCTCTCTCCTCTGCCTGTGTGTGTGCTGGGCCTAAATATATGCCAATGGACTGTTGCAGTGGTGGCTGACGTGAAGCCTCATTCTCTGCTATGACATGCAGACTAATTCTCTGCTGACATGAAGACAGATTCTCTGTTACGGGACCTCCCTCCTCTGCCTGGGTGCTGGGCCTAAATATATGCCAATGGACTGTTGCAGTGGTGGCTGACGTGAAGCCTCATTCTCTGCTATGACATGCAGACTAATTCTCTGCTGACATGAAGACAGATTCTCTGTTACGGGACCTCTCTCCTCTGCCTGGGTGCCGGGGCCTAAATATCTGAGAATGGACTGTTCCAGTGGTGGGTGACGGGAAGCCAGATTCTCTGCTATGGAACCTCTCTCCAATTGATTTTTATTTATTTAATTTTTATTTTAATTCATTTCCCTATCCACATTTGTTTGCAGGGGATTTACCTACATGTTGCTGCCTTTTGCAGCCCTCTAGCTCTTTCCTGGGCTGTTTTACAGCCTTTTTAGTGCCGAAAAGTTCGGGTCCCCATTGACTTCAATGGGGTTCGGGTTCGGGACGAAGTTCGGATCGGGTTCGGATCCCGAACCCGAACATTTCCGGGATGTTCGGCCGAACTTCTCGAACCCGAACATCCAGGTGTTCGCTCAACTCTAATTGTAAGAGAAGGTGGTGATCCATGCTTAAAGGGGTTGTCCAAGTTATTTTTATTAATGACCTATCCTCAGGATAGGTCATCAATATCAGATCAGCGGGGGGTCTGACCCTGGGCACCCCCAACGGCGCACACCCTGCCAGCGCAGCATTCCCTTCATTGTTTACCTGCTCGCCGTCGCAACAGCAGCAATGAGCAAGAAGCCATCCCATTCACTTCAATAAGAAGGTTTGTTCCTGTAAAGAGCATAGGAATGTCGACGGTGAGCAGGTAAGCAATAAAGGGAAGACTATGCTGGCACGAGCACAGCCTTCTCTTCAAACAGGTCTGACACCTGGCACCACCACTAAACTTATATTGATGACTTATCCCTAGGATAGGTCTTCAATAAAAATTACTTGGACAACCCCTTTAACTACCATCTATAGCCATTGATATTAATGGGTCTCAGAATCTGAACTCTTTTCCCATATTTTTGGGCACAGCTTTTGTCTTTTTCTGGATTACAGGTGGTGTGTGCAGATAAAAGTGTTGCCTGAGATTTTATATGGCCTGTTTTGGGATAAAAGCAAAAACAAAGCAATGCAACATCACTCTGAAAACGCAAATAACAAACTAAATACAATCATGCAATACTCATAGTAACATAGTAACATAGTATATAAGGCCGAAAAAAGACATTTGTCCATCCAGTTCGGCCTGTCATCCTGCAAGTTGATCCAGAGGAAGGCAAAAAAAACCTGTGAGGTAGAAGCCAATTTTCCCCACTTAAGGGAGAAAAAAATCCTTCCCGACTACAATCAGGCAATCAGATAACTCCCTGGATTAATGACCCCTCTCTAGTAGCTATAGCCTGTAATATTATTACACTCCATTATAGTCAATGGGGACGGAGCGGCGGTCCGGCGGCACGGCGAAATAGCGGCAGGACGGATCCGACATGGTGAACAGCCTGTCGGATCCGTCCTGCTGCAAGTGTGAAAGTACCCTTAGTATATTATATATTTATTACTACATTTTCTATTGTGAGAATGGCACTATTGTACTTACTTATTTATTATTTATATAGTATTTACTTTACTTATTATTTATAGGATTTACTTTGCTTAGTATTTGTATAAGCAAACTGCTGTTGCATTGTGTTTGTTTTTGCTTTTGTGCATTCAGCCAAAAGCGCACTGGGATGTGATGACTAACACCAATATGTTTTCAGTATATGTCATCACTATCAGATTGGCGGCGTCCGACTCCCGTAACCACCGCCAATCAGTTGTTTGAAGTGGCCGTGGTGCTCCAGTGAGTTCTGTGGCCTCTTCCTAGGTCAGTGATGTCACGTTTATTGGTCTCATGGCCTAGGTGCTGCTAGGTCCTATTCAAATGAATAGGGCTGAGCTGCCCTACCAAGCACAACTCTTATCCTATAGACGGAGATCTGCTTCGGAAGCTGCAGGAGGCTACAGCATTCCCCAGAATGCTGCAGTCTCGTCAAAAAGGTGTTGGACCCCTTCAAATCTGATGTTTATTACCTAAATTTAGGACCAACCATCAATATTAAAATCTTGATCAACCCCTTTAATGGGTTGTTATCCACCCAGGTGACATGGTTAATTGGTGTACAGTAATATGAATTTCCTAAGGGCTAAGGTCTCTTACTGAACATAGCGACATTAGCAAAAAGTTTGGATGTTCTTCCATAGCTGCAAGTACAACGGTATCAGGCAAAGCAGGTGTTATTGGGTCCGGCAGTTAAGAAGCTCTGCTTTGTTCAGAGATGAGGTACTGTTATTGATCATGGTGGAAGAGAGATGGTGAGAATGGGTTGTTGGGGGGTACTGTAGAAAAAAGGCAAGTCAATCGTGAAAAAAATCAACAGTATGGTTAAAAAAAATGGAGACACCAAGAGTATCACAATTTTTTAATGTACTGAGTTCACTTACTGATGAAGATGCTCATAGAGCAATGGGACCTCATACCATTTACCTTCTATGAGTCTTTATTTAAAAGGGCTACAAACATGACCTTCTACTTATCTTGCCAACCATGATAGTCTTGAAAATAAGACTTTGAATAGTGTGCCATTCAATATGAAGGAATACTCCTGAAAAAAAAAGGTCTTCAAGTTCTGAAAATTATAGCATTTATTCCAAGCTTAGTCATATATGATAATGAGATTATTCCACCAGGAAAGTTCAGTCTAGAAGGCACAGCCACATCTAAAGCTTAACTAGAGCACTTGATGTCGGTTGTGATGTGGTGTGCATGCTTCAGAGTTTCTTCAATTAGTACAACCAAGTGTCGTAGACCAATCATGAAACAATTACATTTTGAAAAACCTCGGTTTTAAGTAGCTTTTCATTTTTTCCACCTCCGTTTTGAGATCAGAGGAACATGATGTGTGCCTACCTAATTAGGTTTTTACCAGAGAGGAAATTGAATTGGCAGTATGTTCTATTACAGTGACAGTGAATCTGAGATGCCTTCAGCTCAATTTCATTTCCCTTTGCTATGAACGAAGATTCTCTCCTATGAGAGAGTTTGGGATTTTGTTATGACACCTGTAACATGCCGCAATGTGGAAGAACAATTAAACTCTGCCCTTGGCATTTTTAACAGTGATACTACCGAGGATCTTCAAATTCTTGGCTTGTTGTATGTTGAGTAAAAGCTTTCCTTCTAAGGCTTAGCCTTGTCTTTACTATGCTATGTATATTACAGCACCCCATTTAGCTACCTAAATCTTAAAGTTTGATTCGATTTGATTCAACTTTATTGTCATTACACATGTAAAGTAAAGGGTAACAAAATACAGTTTGCATCTAATCAGAAGTGCAAAGAGCAACAGTCCAATAAAAAAAGTTATATACAGATAAGGATAATGTAGAAAGTAGGAATAGTTATGTACAGATTATGTACAAATAAGTTAAGTATACAGGTGTTTATATTGCTATATAGAGAGCAAATATACAGATACTGTACTATGAACAGATATACAGATGTATTGATGTATACAGATACACAGATGTACTGATGTATACATATATACAGATAAACTGTTCTATTGCTATAAAGATGGTGAATACACATATGTACTATGACCAAGTATGCAGATGTGCTACGTATATGCAAATTTACAGATGTATAGTAAACAGATCTGCAGAATGCTATGAATATAGCTCCAGAAGTGGAAGAGTAGCTATATTGAACAATGTAGTGTAAGTATGTACTATAGCAGAAACTTATGCTTTGACAGTGTCCCAACTATAGCAGTAACCAATATGAACATACCGTGAATGTTGAGGATGAATGAATGACAGTTATGATCATGGTCATAGGAAGGGATGGAGGGAGGAGTGTAGAGGGTTAAGTGAGTATGAATAAAGGGGTTCAGCGGGGGACAGAGTTCAGTAGGGTGACAGATGTGGGGAAGAAACTGTTCCTAAACCTGCTGGCTTTAGTCTGAAGGTTCCTGTAGCACTTTCTTGGAGGAAGTAACTGGAAGAGTTTATTGGCAGGATGAGAGGAGTCCCTAAGAATAATGCGTGCCCGACGTAGACATCTCTTCTTGTGAACATCCTCAATAGCAGGAAGTGGAGTCCCTGTGATGCGTTGGGCGGTTTTCACCACCCGCTGCAATGCCTTGTGGTCAGCAACAGAGCAATTCCCATACCAGACTGTAACACAGTTTGTCAGGATGCTCTCTATCGCACAGCGATAGAAGTTACCCAGTATATCAGCAGTCAGGTGGTTTTTCTTCATTGTCCTCAAAAAAAGAGGCACTGATGTGCCTTCTTGACCAGGCTAGAGATGTTGGTTGACCAGGAAAGATTCTCAGAGATCTAGGTCCCCAGGAACTTAAGGCTGAAAACCCATTCAACAGCCGTGCCATTTATGTGGATGGGGTCATGGGTGTCTCTCTTCTCCTTCCTGAAGTCCACAATGAGCTCTTTTGTTTTGCTGGTATTCAGGAGCAGGTTATTGCCAGCGCACCACACAGCTAGGTGCTTTACCTCTTACCTATAGTCAGACTCATTGTTATTAGTGATGAGACCAATCACTGTGGTGTCATCTGCAAACTTGATGATGGAATTGGATCCATACCTAGGCCTGCAGTCATAGGTTAAAAGGAAGTAGAGGAACGGGCTCAGCACACAGCCCTGTTGAGTGCCAGTGTTGAGTGCGATGGTGGAGGAACAGTTATTTCCTGGCCTAACATGCTGGGGTCTGTTGGTCAAAAAGTCCATGATCCAGTTACAGATAGGGCTGCTGATTCCAAGATCCACAAGTTTAGAAATCAACTTGGAGGGAATGACTGTATTGAATGCTGAGCTGAAATCAACAAACAGCATTCTTGCATAAATATTCTTGTTGTTCAGATGTGAGAGTACACAGTAAAGTGCTGTAGATACAGCATCCTCTGTACTCCTATTACTTCGATAGGCAAATTGCTGAGGATCCAGTGTGGGGAGCAAGCATAACTTTAGGTGTGCCAGGACCAGTCTCTCAAAGCACTTGATAACTATAGGCGTGAGTGCCACAGGGCGATAGTCGTTCAGGCACATTGGTGATGAGTTTTTCGGCACTGGCACAATAGAGGTGGTCTTGAATCACGCTGGTACTACTGCCTGGGCAAGCAACAGGTTAAAGATCACAGTGAAGACCCCTGCAAGCTGTTCAGTTCAGCACATGCTCGAAGCACACTTTCAGGAATGCCATCAGGGCCAGCAGCCTTGCAAGCGTTGATACTGCTCAGTGCGTTATGGACATCTATGATGGTGAGAGAGAGGGTATCTCAGTCATCTGTGGGTAGGGTTTTGGCAAACTTTTCCTTATTGTCCTCATCATAACAAGCGTAGAAGTCATTTAGCTAATTGAGACAGGACACAGTCATGGCTGTCTGTGTGGAATTGCTGAGCTTAAAGTCAGAGATGGCCTTAATGCCCAGCCACATGCGTTGTGGGTCAGAGTGGACAAAGTGTTCCTCCACTTTCAGCTTGTAGCTGTGCTTGACCTTCTTGATGCCAATCTTCAGGTCTGCCATGGTCGTACTATGAGCATCACCTGATCTAAAGGCAATGTTACGTGCCTTTAGTAGAAGCCACACTACCTTGTTCATCTATGGTTTCTGACTTGGGTACATTGTGATCTTTGTGAAACGGATCTCACATTGTGATCATTGTGAAACGGACCCAGCGGACCCAGAAGCGCCAGCGGACCCAGAAGCGCCAGTGTGAAAGTAGCCTAACTCAAGTGTGAACTCAGCCTTAACGGTCGATGTTAGCGTCAGTTATAAAGAACCATGCAGAGGTACAAGATCCTACTATAGCATGAAAGAAGTGCATTCCTTTTACACCCTCGTCAGCTGATTCCACATAGATGTCTACAGAACCTGTTCTATTAAACGCTTATACAAGTAGGGGGGATAAGAAAGCTGCTCATCATCAACACTGGTACTGCTCCTACCCCCCACCCTGCCACAGCAGCCATAGCAGTGGAACAAGATCTCAGAGGGCCCCCCCTGGTCAGACCTGCAAGAGGATGATGGCGCAGATAGGCAGCGGCCAACTGACTACATAGGATGTCTCTATAGTAGTTCAGTTTGTCCTCCCTCTTACCGGGTGTAAAAAGGCCCCCATTTTGGACCAGTAGCGAGGATCCAACAAGGTGGAGAACCAGAAGTCATCCCTCTGCCGAATGTTGACAATTCGGCTGTCAATGCACAAGCAAGTGAGCATGCAGCGGGCCACTTGCACAAGTGACTTGGATGGACTCCATACCTCCAATTCCAATGCATACTGCGACAGTGTGCCTGGGTCATCTGCCTCACCTTCCTCATCTCCCTCTTGCACCTCTGGCTGCTCCTGCTCCTCCTCTCCTGTCACCTGTGTAGAAAAACCACCCATTTCGCTACACATTTCTTGTGCTCCAATGTCCTCCTCCAGTTCATTCCCCACAGGACTCATGTGAATTTTTTTGGAAGAAGGTATATCGCAGCCCTCAAGCAGTTAGTTACTCCAATAGTGTTTGTCCCTCTATCTAGCTGAGGTATCGCAGCAGAACCGCACACAACTACTGTACAATACAAATACATTATAATATAATTTCTATGTTAGAAAGTATATTATAAGTATATCACACCCCTTTATATCACACCTATCGATAGCACACATATACCAGTCCTTAAAAAAACTTTTGTGGCCCTGTTAGCTAGTGTTTGGTGTGCCTAACTGTCTGTCCCTGCTCCAAAATGCAACCTCTCCCTACACTGACAAAACACATAATGTAAAATCGCTGCCAGATCGGGTTCTGTTATGGGGTTGGGGGGGGGGTGTCCATGTGCTCAAATGTCTCAATTGGTTGTCCTGTCCCAACTGATGGATGTGTCATGGGTCAAAGTTTGGCACAATGAAATAATATGGCGCGTGTGAATATTGCCATATGTTCGCATGTTCGGCAAATCGCGAACGAGCAAAGTTCGCTGTGAAACTACACAACCGAATCACAAGGCCATCTCTATTGGCTACATCATCATCGAGTACTGTCTGCACGTCACTGATGTCCTCCTCAACGGTCTCTGAGCCAGGAGCCTGACCGCTTGCAACACCAGCTCCGCCACTCTCCTCATCACTACTTGCCCGCCTACTGAAGGAAGCAGCAGATGCCTACTTCCGGATCTTGGCTGGGCAGTAGCTGCTAACTGTCCTCTAGTAGCTCGTCCACGCTGTATAGTGGAGCTGAGCCCACAGTATATAATACTTGTCTGGCTGAGGAAACATAAAAGGAAAGAGGCAGGTTGAGGACAGGTGAGGGCACAGGGCTTGCTCCAAGGCCATGCCAACTAAGTGTTGTGTCAGACGAAGCCACCGACTCGTGGCTGGGGGTGTCTGATGTCACTTGGGATGAAGTGGATGACCGAGTCAACCATTCAAGCACCGCTGGGTTGTTGGTCAAGACACGACCGCTAGATGACACCAGGAGCTGAGGCCTCTCAAAGTGACCCCTGCTGCCACGCCCCCTTACTCTGCTGTGACCTGTGCCTGCTCCAAAAATATTTAGGCCTGTGCCCCTCCCCTCTGCAGGGCCTGTCACTTCTCTGTCTGACATACTGTTAGATCAAATAAGTAAAAAAATATTAAATTAATACATGCCAAAAAGGGCTATAATTTTCTCACTTCACCACACAATGGCTAATAAGCCCCCTTTTCCCCCCACTAATACATGCCAAAAAAGTCTTTAGAACAATAGAACATATACCTGCGGATGTGAATGGCAAATAAAGTACTTTTTTTTGCCACTAATATACGCCAAAAAAAGGATTACATTTTCTCACTTCACTACACAACAGCTAATAAGCCATTTTTCTTTTTCCCCACTGATACACGCCAAAAAAAAGCCTTTAGAACATATAACTGCGGCCGTGAACGTCAAATAATGTTTTATTTTTGCCACTAATACACGCCAAAAAGAGCTTTCGTTTTCTCACTTCACCACACAACAGCTAATAAGCCCTTTTTCCCCACTAATACACTCCAAAAAAGACTTTAGAATATGTAACTATAGCCGTGAATGACAAATAAAGTTGTTGTTTTTTTGTCACTAATACACGCCAAAAAGGGCTTTAGTTTTCTCACTTCACCACACAACGGCTAATAAGCCCTTTTTCTTTTTCCCCACTAAAACACTCCAAAAAAGGCTTTAGAACATATACCTGCAGCCGTGAATGGCAAATAATATATTTTTTTACACTAATACTCGCCAAAAAGGCTGTAATTTTCTCACTTCACCACACAACGGCTAATAAACTCTTTTTCTTTTTCCCCACTAATACACGCCAAAAAAAGGCTTTAGAACATATAACTGCGGCGGTGAATGACAAATATTTTATTTATTTTTTGCCACCAATACACGCCAAAAAGGGCTGTAATTTTCTCACTTCAACACAAAGCGGCTAATAAGCCCCTTTTTTCCCCCCACTAATACATGACAAGAAAAGGCTTCAGAACATATATATATAACTGCACCGCACAAGGGCTAATAAGACCCCAATAACAAGAACAGTTTGCTGGAATTACAGAGCTGTATAATGGCAATTTGGATCAGCAGTCAGTGCAGCAAGGTGTAATAGGATTGTTCCTATTACACAGGCTGTACACTCCACTATTGGACCCTGTTCTGCTTCAATACTGTGGAATGATTCCTCCCTATTTTTTTCCCTACACTTCTAATGATCTTTCCCTGAACTTCTATTGAGCAAAATATAAGTTTTCAAGTCTTTCCTAGCACTGTCCCTAGCGCCTGCTAACGTCTCTCCCTGCACTAAGTACACTGGAAAATGGCTATGACATTACAGGGCTGGCTGCTGATTGGCTGCATGCATGGCATTGTGGGTGATCCCTCGTTCCCAGAGTTCCTTGCTCCATACCCTAACATGTGCAGCAGCCATTTTAGGAAAAAATGCAATTCGTTACCACGAAGCGTGAGGAAATTCGGATTTGGTGCGAATTGAATAAATCCTGAAATTCGGATTGATTTCCACTTCATCAGCTTCGATTCGCTCATCTCTAATAACAATAACCAAGTCAAACAAATAATAAAAAAATGTTGACTTGGTCATTTATTTATTATAGAAAATGATCCAACATTAGATGTCTGTGAGTGTCAAAAGTATGTGAACCTTTGCTTTAAATATTTGGTGGGCCCCACAACTGCAAATAAATATTTCCACTAATTGTTGATTAGTCCTGCACAGCGGCTTGGATACATTTTTTACTCAGTTTTAATACAGTTTATTCATTAGTTTGATTTGGTTATCTTTATCTCCTTTTAGGACTTGTGTAAAAATCTGATGAAGCTTTAGATATAATTTATGATGAAATATAGAAGATTCTGAAGGGTTCACAAACTTTCAAGCATCACTGTTCTTATTGAGGTTCTCTGGTTTATAAAATAATTTTGGTGACTGAAAGGAGTCCCCTAAGAATGGTGGCCTTTTTAATTACAGTAGCGGTGTGGACAAAACAGCAGTCTCTCTGGACACCTGTGCATCACACACATGCAAAAAAGTGTATTACTTCATTTGGCCTGTAGTGGCACTGCAGAGTTATTTAACACTTCTAATCAGTTCTACCACAGATGATCGCTGATCACTGTGGCTTGCACCTTCTCATCAGTTTTTTTTTTATCACATGGATCTCTTCTAACAAAAAATGAAAACCTTCCTTAAAATGCATGTCTGGTAAACACTTTTTTGTATAGTACATCAAATAGGTATAATTTCAGAATATAATTCATTTGTTATCTTTCAGTTCTTCTGATGTAACAGAAGAAATGTCATAGTGTCGCTGGAGGACACTATTATAATGAAAAAAAAGGAGACAAAATGAAGACTTTCTCTATATTTACTTTGCATGAATTTTTAGACTACACAATAAATGTTCTTTTTTTGTGTAAATTTGTCTCTTTGTCCACTATTATTGTAAGAGACACAAATGCTAGAGAGGGAAAGAGCAATAAAAGTACAACCTCTGATTTATAGTTCTCAAAGACTACTTATAGGCACACCTCCTAAAACTAAAGGGTACTGTACACACCGTTTTTTATTTCTTTATAAGTTATATTGGTATTATTGCAGACACAAACTGTTTGAGGGTTTTCTACGAGATGATGTTCTGGAATATTTCAATGAAAATAAAAGTATAACACCATATCAATAGGGCTTCATGAGAGATCAGTCCTGTCAAACTAATTCTTGTTCTTCTAGGTGTCTCCTTCTCCCAGGCTGTAGAGCTGGACAGTCGCAGTGCTCAGCTCATAGCCTGAGAGTTTTTTTTTCTCCCAGGCTATGAGCTGAGTGCTGCGATTGGCCAGGTAGGAGAAGGAGACGCCCAGGAGAACCAGAGCAGGCTCCTCCCAGTTGAGCCAAAAATATGAAGATACCGGAGCCTATACCGGGAGAACGGAGCGGCACCCAGGGATAATCGTAAGTGCAGGGAGATCCCTGTGCGCCGCTCTCCATGTCAGCATACTTAGGGTCCATTCACACGTCAGTATTTTTACCTTTCCAGATAAACGTTCCTTTTTTTGCGGATCTGTTTTTCAGTACAACCTTCCGTTTTTCTGTGCTTCCGAATCCGTTCCGTGTTTCCGTCATTCAGTTTTTTTTTTCCATCCATTTTCCTGTCAACGGATCCAAAAAATCGGATGACATTCGGATAGTTTTGTGCATGTCATCCGGATTTATGCGGATCCATTGACTTGAATGGACAACGGACCCGAAAAACGGACAGAAAGTAGGACAAGGTTAATTTTTTTTTCAGGATCCGCATACTGGAAAATAGGAAAATGGAACGGATTCCGTGATTCAGACAGCACTATGATTGGTGTTCGCATTTTTGCAGAGGCAATTGAAATTAATGGATCCGAAAAAACTTTCCGATTTAAATCGGAACGGAAACGGAGTGTTATAACGGACGTGTGAATGGACCCTTAGTTTAGATTTGTTACGGTAATGAAAGGTCCTCTTTAACTATGTATAAATGTTAGCATGCACAGGTTAACATACACAAGAAAAACCCACATAAATATTGGGCAAAATTGTCTGACCCTAAAGAAGCCAGCTCAGCAACATTAAGTAATCCTAAAAAAGCAAACTGAGATTAAACAGGCTAAAAAAAATAATCAGTAATTTTATTAAATACATAAATATGACAAAAGACACAAAAGTACATCAAAAGATGTGGTACAAATCACTCCTGAGGAATAGTATAACACAGATGTATGTAAATGGAGGCTTGTAATAAAATGCTAAAACTTTCCTGGTTGTGGAAGGGAAGATAAGTGATCAGGTGGGGCTGACATAAAAAAAAAAAAAAAAAAAAAAAAAACACCAGAAGTTGCCTTGTTAGTTTTAAATCCCAAGGTAGCAATACAAAGAGGTAGTGCAACACAAAGGTAAGATATATATTAAACCCTAAAATAAGGGAAAATGTCAAAAAGTGTATGCAACTACCTAAATTGTATATAAATGTAAAAAAACTGCGACAAACAATGAACTGGCAGTCACAGTGAATCACTATCAATGTATGCTTCCCAAACCTCCTAACAAAGATAAAGTGCAAAGTGCAAAAGCAAACACAATGCCCTCATTTACTGACAATTGGATCCTACAACCCTACCCATGAAGTTAGGGGGAGATGACTTCTCAGGAGAGCCGTACAACCCAACGCACGTTTCGGCCCCTGCCTTCTTCCGGGGGCAAGAAAGACGCCGAAACGCCGATTTTCAGCCCTATAAACTATGTGACTAAAAACATAGGCTAAATAGTAAATAAGGAGTAAAAAATGAATAAAACAATATGGTCTAAGATTAGTTTATCTGTCCAGTGAAAGGGCTTGTGGCCCTGCTGAGGCTACGGCCTGTTATCATTTCGATACCGGGGTCCACACAGGGCATTATCTGTTGTGACAGTTACATTTTGGCTCTTTCTATTGAATGGGTATTTCCACAATCCCCATTTATCACCTATCCCCAGGAAAGATTATAGACATCTGATTACTGTGGCCCTACTGCTGAAACCCCCACTGATTGCTCGAGTGGGTAGTCTAGTCTGGGTAGGAGTTTTATTGACCATCTGTCAGCAGATCTGTCCCTATGACACTGGCTGACCTGTTACATGTGCGCTTGGCAGCTGAAGGCATCTGTGTTGGTCCCATGTCCATATGCGTCCGCATTGCTGAGAAAAATGATGTTTTATTTTTTTGCAAATGAGCTTCTAGGAGCAACGGGGGCGTTGCCATTACTCCTAGAGGCTCTGCTCTCTCTGCAACTGCAAATCCCTCTGCATTTTGATTGACAGGGCAAGGCAGAACAAACATCATCACGCCGGTTCCTGTCAATCAAAGTGCAGAGGGCACAACAGTTGCACAGAGAGCTGAGCCTCTAGGTGTAATGACAACACCCCCGGGCACATATAAACATGGGACCAACACAGACGTCTTCAGCTGCCAAGCAAACATGCAACAGGTCAGCCAGCGTCATAGGTACAAAACTGCTGACAGATGCCCTTTAAATAAAGCTGTGGAACAAAGATAGCCAAGTGCTGTCCGCAAATGTGGATCTTGACATTTTGTTAATCAAAATATATATGAATTGAACACAAACAAAAAATATATAAAAAATGCCCTACATAAATGTCACCCATATAATATACAGTAGGAAGGACATCTTTGTGCCACTATAACAGATCAATAAACAGAGACCCTCTCCTATATCTTGGGTAGATGTCTCATCATATCCGAGGAGGGGGGCAGGATAGCTGTGCCGTAAAAAAAAAAATTTGCCCTGGAGCCGACACATCAGGCACATAAGGCTGATGGCTCATAAATTGGGCAAAGCCAATAACCGTTAAATTATTAAATAATTTACACCTCAGATTAAGCAGAGACCATTGGATTAATGGCTCCTGGAATCTATATAGTTGACACATTAACCATGGACCAAAACATTCTAATGATATGCATTATGTCTACTGCATCTGTACATGCTTTTTTATGGTTGACCTTTATCTATTGTGATTAATTATTTTATTAAATGTGATATTGATAAATTACTATTTGAAGTGGATAAGGCTGGCCCATTAGCATATTCCAATTGTCCGTGATAATAATTTCACACACTTAAAAACTCTAACAGTCATGAATAGACTTTTTTTTTTTCTTTTTTAGCTTCATGACCGAACTGAGATCAGTATAAGAATGAATTATGACAGCCATATCAATTAAACGTTTAAAAAAAATTCTAAAGATAATTGCGTTCAAAGATTAGATAATTTGATGTCTGTCTCTGTGTAATATGTGCTTTATGTGGAAAATTAATGCAATTAGGATTGAATCATTAGAAATTTCTACTTTCATAGTTCTCAAAGTTTTTAGATGACATGGTGCATTTGAATGATAAATGATGGAAAGCAAGAAATTCCATGTTTCCAAGGTGTCTCTACGCTAGGAAACCTATTATTAAATACTAGAGTGGCAGTAACCTGTTTAGGTAGCATTAATTTAATTACATTTTCAGTAATTACTTGACATTTAGATTTTTTTAGATAACTGAATGTCTTGGTGTCACGCATTTGGTCCGAATGCGTTGCGGGTGTGTTCAGAACAAATAGTGTGATTTTGCTTGCGAGTGCTGTCAGTTTTGTATGCGATTGCTTCACGTTATTGCGGGTGACATGCGGATTGCATGCGTTTTTGACCCTCGCGAAAAAAAAAAATTATCCATCCTCTACATTCACCTGTTACTGCAAACACATATAAATACCCCCAGCATGCTTTGGTTTTTTGGACATTTGTTTGGGGAGTTTTGGTAGTTTGGCATGTGTGTTTGGTGATTGGATTTCCATTTTCAGGATGTCCACTTTCACTGTATCATCCACTGACTATGTCTTCTTGCACTGGCTGATCTTCCGCTGTTTTGGAGAGCAGCCAGAAATGATTGAGGAGGAACCGTGGAGAAAGCGTATGTGGGTGCATCCTATAATTTCGCAGCAGGCCAGCAAAGGTCAATTTGTTGGCTTGTACTCTAACCTCCGTGCGCACCCTCTAAAGTTCATTAATTATTGCCGCATGTCGGTGGCTACGTTTGATCATCTGTTGGGGGAGATGAGGCCTGCCTTGACTTTCCAAGACACCATTATGTGGCGGAGTGTGTCACCTGAAGAACTTCTTATTATTAGGCCTCATGCACACGACCGTTGTTGTGTTCCGTGTCCGTTGCTCCGTTTTTCGTGATTTTCTGCAGACCCATTGATTTTCAATGGGTCCGTTGAAAACTCGGCTAATGCACCGTTTGGGATCCGCGTCCATGATCCGTGGTTCCAGTCCGTCCAAAAAATATAACCTGTCCTATTATTTTTGCGGAAAACGGTTTGCGGACCCATTCAAGTCAATGGGACCACTAAAAAACACTGAGGCACGTCCGATTGTCATCCGCGTCCGCTTTCTTTTTTTTTCAATCATTTGCCCATTGAAATGCATCACAAATGTGTGGCTTCAATGGCGCTTGTTATTAAAATGTACCAGGGAGATATACACTCCCACATTAATTAGCTAGGGAGGATAACATATGACATGGCCTATATACTAAGGAGGATAACATATGACTAGGCATATATACTAGGAAGGATAACATATGACATGCCCAATATACTAGGGAGGATAACATATGACATGGCCTATATACTAGGGAGGATAACGTATGACATGGCCTATATACTAGGGAGGATAACATATGACATGGCCTATATACTAGGGAGGACAGCAAGGATCAAACATGTATAGAATGTCTACTTATTCAAATTCTTCCAAATTTGCCTTGGGTTTTCTCCCAGATGGTGGCAAATAGATCCTGGGTTACCTCCACCCAGGCCGTATCTTTCTTATAGCGATCCTGGTACTCCCCAGAACGAAGATCCCAGAGGCAGGGCCTGTCCTGCACGAGGACAATAAGCCTCTCCACGTCCATTGCCTATGGTGTCTTTGGCATTTTGGATTTTTTGGGCTCCGCAAGGGCTGTAAAATGGTGCAGCAAACTTCTGGCTCATGTGCTGCCTCAAGCCAGACGCAGAGAAACTCCTACTTCCTGTCGGATATCCCTTGGATGTTGCAAAGTTACTTGCGTGAAAAACGCAATGCAATCCGGATACAATGCATTTTTCACGCAGCCCCATTACTTCTATGGGGCCTGCATTGTGTGAAAAACGCTGAATATAGAACATGCTGCGATGCGTGAAAAACATTGCTCATGTACACAGCCCCATTAAAATTAATGGGTCCGGATTCAGTGCAGGTGCAATGCGTTCACGTCACGCATTGTACCCGCACGGAAAACTCACTCGTGTGCAAGGGGCCTAAATGTTTCACAAACTAGAAAGAAAAGAAGACTGCCTCGCCAGCCAGCCTTGTGATCCGCACCGACTGCTTCACGCTGACTCATTGCTCGTTTGACTGTGCCGCCCCCTACCTCATTGTGTGGATTGAACAAAAATAAGAATTGCCACATGAACCTTTTGATCGCTTCAGCTTCATTTCCCTTGCTATATGAATTCTGCAATGTTGTCACATCCATCAGTTCATTCACTATTACATGATACCACTGAGGCTACTCATTGGCTGCCCATTTGTATCCTGGCCAGAAGAAAACATGCTGTGGACCAGAAGATTGCTGAACAGAACCTGGTTGTCATAACAGAGTGGTGGGGGACAAGTGAGTATGTTTTTTTCATTAGGTATGACACTTCCTAGGGCTAGTTAAAAAGCGTCATTGGCTGAGCAGGGATGGGAGATGTGGTTACCAATTAAAGAGGACCTTTCACCTGTAAAAACAATGTGAACTAAGTATGCTGACATGGAGAGTGGCGCCCGGGGATTTCACTGCACTTACTACTATCCCCGGGCGCCACTCCGTTCTCCCGTTATGCCCTCCGGTATCTTCGCTCTGTAAGTTATAGTAGGCGGTGTCTGCCCTTGTCCTGTGGGCGTCTCCTTCTCCTAGGCTGCAGCGCTGGCCAATCGCAGCGCACAGTAAGTGCAGTGAGATCCCCGGGCGCCGCTCTACATGTCAGCATACTTAGTTCACATTGTTTTTACAAGTGAAAGGTCCTCTTTAAGCACTAGAACATTAGCATCTTGGGGGGTTGGGGGTAATTAGGTGAGATAAGTATTACATCTATTGCTTTTATTTTTAACCCACTCTACTCTGAGTCTTTTGTAATTTTCGTTTTTCCAAAAAGAGGTTGGCCTGCATTCACTGGAAATAGTTAATAAATGTTTTTGTGGGCCAACCCCTTTAAGGTTCAGTAGAAACTGGCATAAACAATTACTGAAATCTACGGCAGTTCCGAGCTACTGTAGATTTTTAGGCTGGCACGCAGAATGCTGGACAAGGAAGTTATGATGAATCCTGCACCTCAACATTAATTGAATGTCTCCTCCAGCAGCACAATCATTATCAAGAGTGTCTTGCAATGTTCCTCACATGGTATGAGAATTAAATAATTGTTTAAATAATAATACTAGAATATATAATAGAAAATACATAAATTTCAATACAATAAACCATTAACTGTATACAATTCAGTATGGATAATAAATTTGAAAAATAAAATGTATTAAAGCTATACAACTGAATGCATTTTGTGTAACATTATGTTTTAATCTGTCTTTTTAAAGGCTATTTTTCCATTTAAGTTTTATAAACTTTTATGATACTCCAGAATCTGTGAATATTCTGCACCCTCAGTTCCCATTTAAGATGGATATATAGCAGGGGCGGATTGGGAACTTAAAGTAGCCCTGAAAAAAAAAAAAAAGTGGCCCCATGTTGTTAGGCGGGACTAAATTCATAGAAGACGGGGCAACATAGGTAGGCAGGGCCAGAAATGCCATCGCGCAGCACAAAGCACCCTCAGCAGAACCAGATACCACAGTGCAGCCCACAATACTTCCTCCCCAACCACAGTATTCAAATGTATAACTGTCCTGAGGATGGTAATACAGTTGAGTTCAGGAAGGCAACTGCGGCCGTTGAGCTTCAGATTGTTATGTACCTGGCCTGGGCCATCAGGAGAGCTCATCTGGCCGCCTGGACATCGGCCCACCTTGAAGTTTCCCTGTGGGGTCTATAGCCAACTCTTTCTAATTAAGCTAGAACCACCCCTGTACCTCTCAAGGATCCAGAGATCTCCTAATTCTTTGATCCAAATGCTCTGCCAGATCTATTTTAAGCTGGAAGCTCGGAGGGTGCATCCTGTCTCAGAGGGGCATGTCTTTTCTGCTGCAGCTCTCTCTCTACCACAGCTCAGGGGGTGTGTTCCTTCCGATGAAACTCTCTACTAGAGTTGAGCGAACACCTGGATGTTCGGGTTCGAGAAGTTCGGCCGAACATCCCGGAAATGTTCGGGTTCGGGATCCGAACCCGATCCGAACTTCGTCCCGAACCCGAACCCCATTGAAGTCAATGGGGACCCGAACTTTTCGGCACTAAAAAGGCTGTAAAACAGCCCAGGAAAGAGCTAGAGGGCTGCAAAAGGCAGCAACATGTAGGTAAATCCCCTGCAAACAAATGTGGATAGGGAAATGAATTAAAATAAAAATTAAATAAATAAAAATTAACCAAAATCAATTGGAGAGAGGTTCCATAGCAGAGAATCTGGCTTCCCGTCACCCACCACTGGAACAGTCCATTCTCAGATATTTAGGCCCCGGCACCCAGGCAGAGGAGAGAGGTCCCGTAACAGAGAATCTGTCTTCATGTCAGCAGAGAATTAGTCTGCATGTCATAGCAGAGAATGAGGCTTCACGTCAGCCACCACTGCAACAGTCCATTGGCATATATTTAGGCCCAGCACACACACAGGCAGAGGAGAGAGGTCCCGTAACAGAGAATCTGGCTTCATGTCAGCAGAGAGAGAATCAGTCTGCATGTCATAGCAGAGAATGAGGCTTCACGTCAGCCACCACTGCAACAGTCCATTGTCATAAATTTAGGCCCAGCACTAGTGTTGAGCGGCATGTCCCATATTCGAATTCGCGAAATTTTGTGAATATTCAAAAGAATATTCTTAAAATATTCGCGATTATTCAAATTCGTTATTATTTCGCATATGCGATAATTCGAATTATCGCATAATACATATGCTATGCAAAATTCACATGTGCGCTAATGAAATCGCCTTACGAAGATTCGCAACTCAATTCAATCACTAATGTATGAATGCAATGCCCTTTGCCTCTGTTCTGGGACAAGTGTAGATATTCGCATGTGCGCTAATAAAATCGCCTTACGAAGATTCGCACCTCAATCACTTTCTAGGGAATGTGAGACTTTTGGGAATCAATCGAGATACAGTGGGGGGTGATGACAGTAGTTGACAGAGTACAGATCAATGTAATCTGTAAGGTGGAAAGTAAAATAAAAAATACGAATATTCGTAAATCGAATTTTACGAAGTTCTACGTATTCGCGAATATGGTGCTATACTATATGAATGCACAGGCCTTTGCCTCTCTGTTCTGGGGACAAGTGTAGATATTTGCATTTGCGTTAATAAAATCGCCTTACGAAGATTCGCAGCTCAATTCAATCACTAATGTATGAATGCAAAGCCCTTTGCCTCTGTTCTGGGACAAGTGTAGATATTCGCATGTGCGCTAATAAAATCGCCTTACGAAGATTCGCAACTCAATTCACTAATGTATGAATGCAAAGCCCTTTGCCTCTGTTCTGGGACGTGCCGATATTCGCATGTGCGCTAATAAACTCGCCTTACGAAGATTCGCAACTCAATTCACTAATGTATGAATGCAAAGCCCTTTGCCTCTGTTCTGGGACGTGCCGATATTCGCATGTGCGCTAATAAAATCGCCTTACGAAGATTCGCAACTCAATTCACTAATGTATGAATGCAAAGCCCTTTGCCTCTGTTCTGGGACGTGCCGATATTCGCATGTGCGCTAATAAACTCGCCTTACGAAGATTCGCAACTCAATTCACTAATGTATGAATGCAAAGCCCTTTGCCTCTGTTCTGGGACGTGCCGATATTCGCATGTGCGCTAATAAAATCGCCTTACGAAGATTCGCAACTCAATTCACTAATGTATGAATGCAAAGCCCTTTGCCTCTGTTCTGGGACGTGCCGATATTCGCATGTGCGCTAATAAAATCGCCTTACGAAGATTCGCAACTCAATTCACTAATGTATGAATGCAAAGCCCTTTGCCTCTGTTCTGGGACGTGCCGATATTCGCATGTGCGCTAATAACATCGCCTTACGAAGATTCGCGCCTCAATCACTTTCTAGGCAATGTGAGTAAGATCTGAGCTGTTGGACCTTTGGGAAACAATCAATTATATGTGTACTGTAATTTTGTGGGGGGGGAAAAAACAAAAAACAAATATTCGTTTTTACGAATATATAGCACTATATTCAAAATATTCGCGAAATCGCGAAGTTGCGATATTCGCGAAAAAAATTTGCTTTTCGAATATTCGCGCTCAACACTACCCAGCACCCAGGCAGAGGAGAGAGGTCCCGTAACAGACAATCTGGCTTCATGTCAGCAGAGAATCAGTCTGCATGTCATAGCAGAGAATGAGGCTTCACGTCAGCCACCACTGCAACAGTCCATTGGCATATATTTAGGCCCAGCACCCAGGCAGAGGAGAGAGGTCCCGTAACAGACAATCTGGCTTCATGTCAGCAGAGAATCAGTCTTCATATCATAGCAGAGAATCAGGCTTCACGTCACCCACCACTGTAAGAGTCCATTTTCATAAATTTAGGCCCAGCACACAGGCAGAGGAGAGAGGTCCCGTAACAGAGGATCTGGCTTCATGTCAGCAGAGAATCAGTCTGCATGTTATAGCAGAGAATCAGGCTTCACGTCACCCAACATTGGAACAGTCCATTGGCATATATTTAGGCCCCGGCACCCAGACAGAGGAGAGGTTCATTCAACTTTGGGTAGCCTCGCAATATAATGGTAAAATGAAAATAAAAATAGGATTGAATGAGGAAGTGCCCTGGAGTCCAATAATATATGGTTAAGGGGAGGTAGTTAATGTCTAATCTGGACAAGGGACGGACAGATCCTGTGGGATCCATGCCTGGTTCATTTTTATGAACGTCAGCTTGTCCACATTGGCTGTAGACAGGCGGCTGCGTTTGAGGCCTAGTATTTAGGCGCTGGGTGACCGGTATGGATTTAGTGACAGAATTAGACTTGGAAATACACAGTAGCGGGTGTGTGTGAAGTTATTCTGAATGACCCTATGTGCACCTTCAATATTATATACCCTTTTTGGGATAGATTTCAAATAGCTCTGATATAGCAGGAACCACTAAATTATGAAATTGCTAAATTGGGAATTGTACTTCAACCCAGAACAAAAAATGTGCTTTGACGGGCACTAAATAACTTTCCCAGCTACAACAGGACAACGGTAACGAGAGATTTAGAGGGATTTAAATTTGAGGCCTAGTATTTAGGCGCTGGGTGACAGGTATGGGTTTAGTGACAGAATTAGACTTGGAAATACACAGTAGCGGGTGTGTGTGAAGTTATTCTGAATGACCCTATGTGCACCTTCAATATTATATACCCTTTTTGGGATAGATTTCAAATAGCTCTGATATAGCAGAAACCACTAAATTATGAAATTGCTAAATTGGGAATTGTACTTCAACCCAGAACAAAAAATGTGCTTTGACGGACACTAAATATCTTGCCCAGCAACAACAGTACAGCGGTGGGTAACGAGAGATTTAGAGGGAATTAAATTTGAGGCCTAGTATTTAGGCGCTGGGTCACCGGTATGGATTTAGTGACAGAATTAGACTTGGAAATACACAGTAGCGGGTGTGTGTGAAGTTACTCTGAATGACCCTATGTGCACCTTCAATATTATATACCCTTTTTGGGATAGATTTCAAAGAGCTCTGATATAGCAGGAACCACTAAATTATGAAATTGCTAAATTGGGAATTGTATTTCAACCCAGAACAAGAAATGTGCTTGAACGGACACTAAATAACTCGCCCAGCTACAGCACTAGGGACAGATTTAGCTGGATATAAATTTGAGGCCTAGTATTTAGGCGCTGGGTGACCGGTATGGATTTAGTGACAGAATTAGACTGGGATATGGCCAAAAAATGAACAGACTATTGCTGGTTAAATGCACTTGGTGTGACAGCTTCACCCTGATGTAGGCTTTAGCCAAAAAACAACCACACCATTGAGGGTTAAATGCACTTGGTGACAGGCGCAGCTTGCCCCTGATTTTGTATATGGCCGAAAAATGAACAGACTATTGCTGGTTAAATGCACTTGGTGTGACAGCTTCACCCTGATGTAGGCTTTAGCCAAAAAACAACCACACCATTGAGGGTTAAATGCACTTGGTGACAGGCGCAGCTTGCCCCTGATTTTGTATATGGCCAAAAAATGAACAGACTATTGCTGGTTAAATGCACTTGGTGTGACAGCTTCACCCTGATGTAGGCTTTAGCCAAAAAACAACCACACCATTGAGGGTTAAATGCACTTGGTGACAGGCGCAGCTTGCCCCTGATTTTGTATATGGCCAAAAAATGAACAGACTATTGCTGGTTAAATGCACTTGGTGTGACAGCTTCACCCTGATGTAGGCTTTAGCCAAAAAACAACCACACCATTGAGGGTTAAATGCACTTGGTCGCAGCTTGTGCTGGCGCACCACAAGACACAAAATGGCCGCCGATCACCCCAGAAAAATGAGACTGACAAACGGTCTGTGCAGCCTAAAAACAGTGAGCAATTGAGGATCAGCAGCTCAATGATCCACAGCTGCAGATCGATCAGTTAATCAAGTCCTTTGGAGGAGTTAATCTGCCTAATCTCGCCCTACTGTCGCAGCCGCAACCTCTCCCTACGCTAATCAGAGCAGAGTGACGGGCGGCGCTATGTGACTCCAGCTTAAATAGAGGCTGGGTCACATGGTGCTCTGGCCAATCACAGCCATGCCAATAGTAGGCATGGCTGTGATGGCCTCTTGGGGCAAGTAGTATGACGCTTGTTGATTGGCTGCTTTGCAGCCTTTCAAAAAGCGCCAAGAAAGCGTCACAAAAGCGCCAAGAAAGCGACGAACACCGAACCCGAACCCGGACTTTTACGAAAATGTCCGGGTTCGGGTCCGTGTCACGGACACCCCAAAATTCGGTACGAACCCGAACTATACAGTTCGAGTTCGCTCATCCCTACTCTCTACCTATCACAGCTCAGGGGGTGTGTCACTTCTCAGTGGGTGTGCTCTTTCTGCTGCAGCTCTCTCCTATTACATCTCAGGGGGCATATTCTTTGTGTTGAAGTTCTCTCCATGTGACTGCCACAGCTTCTAACAGTAGATATGGCTGGTGACAGTGACAGTATGAGACTGTGTATGTTAAACCACCTCAGTAGGTCGACGTGCATATTATATACAGATTGAGGGGGCGCAATTACAATGCAGTAAAGAAAATATCTCACAACTGGAGAATTTTTTTATCAGAAAATAATTTTAAAAAGTTATTGTTTATGGAAATATATTAAAATAACTTTTGATGGTGGCACGACCCCTAATGCCCAAGTGGTCAGTTTTCCCTAGTTTTCTTCACTGATCATCATACAGGCCTTACATCTAATGCCCTCCTAGCTTTTATATCTGATCCTTGCATTTATACATAGTTTTTGTGCAATTTATTTTAGGATGTGCCAATTTAGAATTCATTTTTTTAAATTGTTTTGTAAGCCTCCTCTATCATTTTCCTGCAGTCAAACATTCCCTTTTACGCTATGCAGCCCTTGGTACCTCTCTTGGTTTTATTGACTCACTGGCTCCTATATTTATGAAAACGCTTTATGCCATCAAAGGACAAGTGGAAAACAGCATTAAAAGTCGCCAGCTTGGGTAAATTGAGGTTAGAAATGACTAATATAATGATGTAGTCATTTGATAAATCATTACTAATCATCGCTTGTGTGTGTTCCTGGACTTTGAAATGGAAATGACAGCAGAATAGGCTGTTCGCTACTAATTGCCATAAAGTTGCCAGATGCTGTAAAATCGCTCCATGTCCCCTGTAAAAAAAAAAAAGCAAATTCAATATGGATCTCGCATTGCCTGATTTAATGATGTAATCTATAGTTTTGAATTGACTGGTCGGAAAAGACGTAATAAAACATTGAGGTTTTATTAATACAGAAAAAGGTTATTACCTTCTATATAAAAACTTTTTATGTCTTGCTTGTAATGGAGATGGGAAGAGCTTAAAATTTATACACCTGCTCAAAGGGCATATGTTTATTAGATGATGGGAAATTCAATTTTAGGTTTTCTTTACGTTTTTTTTTTGTTCTAGTTTGCCGGTTTTTGACATGTGAAAGGGCTGTTAAAAAAGAAGAGTCAATTACTCGTAATACTGAAATTGTGTTCTCAATTTAGGGAACATAAATGGTCAATGTTGATTTTGCTATATTGCTAGAAAACACATAAAACTCACAGCCACAAGACTCATAAGAAAATTGGCCACAATGCTGGTAATAGTAATGCTAACCCCAGCACCCTATATTTTAGTTCCAACCCCGAAGCCCACTGTATTATTCCCAGCAACACTGCTCCATCTTTAACCTGAGCAAATTTTTCAAAAGTTCGATTCGGCTGATTACGCCAAATTTAAAAAAAAAATGCGCTTCGTGACGAATTACTTATAAGTAGTGGGTGCAATGAATGGGAGCTGCGATAGCGCCGCCCCACCTCATTATACCCCTCAGATGCCGCGTTCATACATGATCGCGGCATCTGAGTGTAAAAACAGTGTGAAATTAACATTTATAAAAACTTACCGCGTCTATTTGCTCGTGACGGGTCAGCCACCGCCATCTTGCTTGAAGATCTGGCGCGAAATATCTCGCGGAGTCACCACGCACGGGATTTCGGATGAGATTTTCAATCAAGATGGTGGCTGCAGGACCATGGAGGAGGTAAGAATTATTTTATTTTATTTTTTTATACTATTTTAGGTTAAATCGATTCGCTTACACCAAGCACGAGGAAATTCGACTTCGAGGCGAATTGAATTTATCCTGAAATTCTGATTAAATTCCACTTCGTGGGACTCGATTCCCTCATCTCTATTGATGACCTATCCTCAGGATAGGTCGTCAATATCAGATTAGCTGGGGTCCGACACCCAACATCCCCAACGATCAGCTATATGTAGATCAGCTGTCTCTCTTCCTGCTGACTGCTGATATGTCTATGGCCAAGCAGTAGCAAGCAGGAAGAGAGACATGAGATGTTACGTGCACACTAGTGTTGAGCGCAAATTTTTGTATTACGAATTTTGATCGCGAATATCGGCACTTTGAGAATTCCCAAATATTTAGAATTTGTTTTTGTTTTGTTTTATTTTTTTAACGCAGTACACGTCAGGTGATCATCCCTCCTTTCTTTAGCTTGTGGACCAATGAGAAGACTTTGTCACAGCTTAGAAACATCCCTAGCAACCAATAGGAAAGTTGCCTACCCCTTACTATATAAGAACCTCCCCAGCAGCTATTTTCTAAAGTTTATTGCAGTTATGAAAGAGACAGCAGCGTCATTGCTGTGCTCTGTGCTTTGTTGTATTACATTAGACAGTTAACTTATATATATTATTCAGATAGTTAGGGGGAGATAGTCAGTGTAGGTTAGATTGATCTGTAGTGTAGCTGATAGGTTCTGCTGTCCATACATACATGCTACAGACATAGTGCTGTGATGTCACAAGTTGCACGTATTGCAAAAAAATATGTGCATCATTAATTGCCGAAAATCTGTAAGCGCGAATATATTGAAGCACTCTATCTGCATATAAAGCTATTCTAATGTTCTGCCGTGCCGACCATTTTCTCCAGTCTCAGGAAACTTATACAAGCTTGAAAAATGTAGCATAAGTGACCCACGCCTGTATTTCATGCGCATTACGCGAGTATTACATTGCCGATTTTTACAATCAAGAATATAATCTTGAATTTTGAATATATGACGAATATTCTACAAAATATTTGCAAAATATCACAAGTTTGAACATTGCCCCTGCCGCTCATCACTAGTGCACACTGTGTACACCTTCCCTTCATACAGCTGATTGGCAGGGGTACCGAGTGTCGGACCCCCCCCCCGATCTGATATTGATGACCTATCCTGAAGATCAATACTAGAATACTAAATACTAAAAGCCCGGAAAACCTCTTTAAGCAGAGGCACAAACCTTGTTGGTTACTTTCAGAGGAAGGCACACAACTTGTTGGTTACACTTAGGCAGAGTGCAGTCGTTTAACACAAAGCAGTAACAGAAGAAAGTAAGTCTCTGAACCACTAAACCACCTCTACAGTCATAGATCCAGTCTAATATTGGTGTCTCATTCCTCTTCAGACCACTATTCAGCAATACCAACTGTGCACTGATGCAGCTGTCTGCTAGAGTATTTACTGTATGATGAGGTCAGGCGGCACTGCGTGCTGGTCGGTGGGTGCTCGGTTTATGCGAATGTGATCCCGGGATAAATAAAGTAGAAAAGAATCGGCACTCCAGTAATTTTTGCTTTTGAGGAATTTATTGGTCACTCATGTTTAGGTGACGCGCGTTTCTGCACTCACACCAGCTGCTCACTCTCTGTTTGAAAAAGGCACCTGTGATTGCCGAAACGCGCGTCACCTAAACATGAGGGACCAATAAATTCCTCAAAAGCAAAGAATACTGGAGTGCCCGTTCTTTTCTACTTTGCTAGAGTATTTAGTCTGCTTCACCTTACTGGCTCCAAGCATAGAAGATGTGCACTTACCCAGGGACACTTCCAACCTATTTTTAACCAATTTTTAAGCTACCGTATCCGGAAAATGTTGCAGCTCAGTGTCTAAGCACTCATATATTGTGAGATTACTCAGGTCTTCCCTAGTAATGGTCCCTTGAAGTGACCAACACCAACAGAAAAATGAGAGATGGGCCACCATACCCTCTGGCACTCCACTGGCTGTATATATTGTTATCAAGCTCAATAGAAAGAAATAGCATTAGTCCCTGCTGCCTACACAGTTCTAATTGTGTACAGAACATGCTACTGGGAAGACCTGAGGGACATGCTGGTCACTGATGCCATCACTAAATCACCAGCTTAGTTACTGGTAATCTAGATAAATAGTTTACTCTTCAGGCGTCTGGGAGATTTACTCTTTTTCTGCCTAATCAACATGCTCTCTTGGACTCAACAGTAGACATGATTTACTATAAGGTGCACATCTGGTCGACTATCTCTATGACCTATGTGCCTCTATGGAATCCGACTATAAACAAGCTCGGGATGTAGTCTGATCCTGTCGTTATATGTTATTCTCTGCCATTCTTACCGCTATTCTACAGTCTGTAGGCTAACAGAGATGAGCGAGCTAACATATAAATAAAAAATAAATAAAAAAACACATCTTCTTTGTAATCTGTAACCACTGAGTCATATTTGTCTGCAAGGGAGCTGTATACACAAAACACTAGGATGTATATATTTTTTTAATTATTTGCTCTATATATATATATATATATATATATATATAATTTTTTGCTTTTCCCTTGAAAAGTAATGTCTTTCCCACCATTTATTGCCCCAGCAGGAAAGACGGGAAGTTGTTCAAGTTTCAGAAAGCTGTGAAAAACGTCCTTGCTGAGGCTAAAATCATCTCCAACTGAATATTTTGCCACTAAATATTTCCCTCTGGAGCAGGGAGATGAGCACCGCTGTGTTCACCGCTGACAAGCATATCCGATGGTTTTTGTGAAACAATGTTCATTTTTTTTTTCTTCATACAACTGTTTGCAAATGAAAATCTGAGTAGGTACAAAATATACAAAGAAACCACACAAAGATCTTTGACCCTTACATATGACTCGCGGTAGTAAATTCTGAGAATAATACACATTTTTTATTACTCTACTTCCAATTACATTTTCTGAAAGAAAAAAAAAAAAACACTGAGAATTTCTAGATGCAGCAAGAGCCAGCAAAACTGACAACTCGAGAGATTCTTGAGGAGTAAATCTCTGGAAGTATTTAGTTGCTACTCAAGATGAACAATTTTTTTCCCAAAATGTTCTGTAAAAGTTGACCAGGGTTCAGGGGCAGATTAAGTTTATCATAGATTGTTTTTTTTTTAACCATCTTAGGCTCCTCCATCCATTTGCCTAGACTATCAACCCCCCCCCCAGCTTTACGTTCCTCTCCGTATATATTTTTTTCTGGTGAATATTAAAGAAAATTATACCACGTATATACTATAACACTCAGCCCATCATACAATACTCCACAGTATGCATCATATAGTATAACACCCCATAGCATGCAGTACTGGAGGGGAAAGGACCTGTTATGCTGCTGGTCACATGGGGATGATGTCATTACAGGTCCTTTTTACTATGAGCATCACATTCTCCTTCCTTGTAAGGGGCTGTCACATTGGACTGTGTCATGTTCCTTTGACCTTGTATATAGCTGGTCAATGTGCTTTTTTTTATTTGTCAGTGTGTGCTGTATTAGATATTGGGGGTTGTAGTGATGGTCTTTACATCTCCCTATTACCAGAGATAAGGTATAGTGATGAGCGGCAGGGGCAATATTCGAATTTGCGATATTTCGTGAATATTTGGGCGAATATTCGCCATATATTCGAGAATTCACAAATTCGTAATCTCCAGGCATTATTTTCTTGATTTCGAAAATTCGCATAAAATTCGCATGAACTGG